>NC_066889.1:28081358-28383858 GCF_022985175.1 Labeo rohita
AGGGGTGTAACTGTGTGATGTCAAAATACACACAGGGAACACCATTGGCTAACGTACGTTTCCATCGCTGTGGCCCTCCGCTGCCCGGCAACAGGATCGGAGCACAACTGCATCCTGTTCCTGGCCCAGGACAACCAAACCATCACAGAGTGCAAAGAAAATGGATGAAAATGCAGAAAGACAGATGATATGCGATTGAAAGACACAAAGAAGACTGAGAGAAAAACACATACAGTGGTTGAAAGAATCACACAGTATATGACAGACTAACCAGACAGACATTAACTACAGCAGACGTTATATTTAATTTTGCACAAATAGAAATGAGGCTGTGAAAGATGGAAGTACAGTTCGTTCTATATCTCGTAATGCGAGTGTAATAATGGCTGATACTGATGCAAAATGATGCAAAACTAAGTGCAGGGGGCCAATATAACGCCATTATATATTAAAATATTAGAAACATGCTGATAATAGCTTTGACGTTTTTACAGATATTTAGAGTTTTCCACTTAATCAGATATTTAATATTGGGTTTTACTACTACTAAAATTAGAGCACAAAACAAAAATTCACTCACATCGAGAAAGACACTGTGAAAACAAAGAGCCTTGGATAAACATATATTGCTAATAAAATGGGTTAATTTGCTTATTTGTTGACTAGGCACAATATTATTATTGTAAAGCAAGCTGTTTTACTTCAGTGATTACTGATGAATAAATTTATTGTTTCTTAATATAAAAAAAAGGGTATGCATATGGATAATTAGACATTTTAAAAATAACAATGTTTTTAAGAAACGGCTATAATATAAATATTACTAAAAACTAATTATATAAATAATTAGATTTAATAATGCATAATAGATGTGCATTAAATATTACCATAAAATTAATGAACATTTATTTGGCATAATATGAACTGAATTGAACTTGACATTAAAAATTTTAAATTGAAAAATCATAAAATAATACTAATTTGCTGGTGCATTATTAACTGAAAATTACCAATACTCATTAAATAAAATATAATTAAAAACATTTCATTTCAGCCAGCTGCCAAGGTAATATACTGTACTAAAATAACTAAAACTACAATTTTAATAAATTAATAAAAACATACATATAAAAAAATATATACTAAAAAAGACTAAAACAAACAACTAAATTACTAAAACAAAGTTTTGTAAAATTAACATTAAAATGGAAATTATAAAAATGAAAATGCAAATAATAAATAATAATAATAACTATAATATTAGAAAGAATACTAAAAATGTTGTGTAGAAACAAATTTCACACAGAAATTGCTAGTAAAATTCACAAATAATTACAAAGAAATGGCAAGTAGCATTGTATTAAACATGAAATTTAGAAAAGAAGAAAGACTGACATAGTAATATAGAAATACAGCTCTGAACTATAGCTTCGTTTTCAATGGTGTTGAATTAAATATGCCATGTACTCTGACTTAAGTAAATAGCTAACATGATCTCATATGCCCTCCACACACACCTCTTCTCATCAGATGGTAAAAACAACTTACAACTATCTATAAAGTGTGTATGATGCAATTTTACTACTGCACGTCTGTTATCAGAGAAAAAAGTACATGGAAAAACAAACTTCTGCTTCTGAAGCCAAGCGCCACCAAGAGAGGATGCTGTTATATGAATGCGTGTGTGACGGATGTGCTCTCATTCATATATATTTAGACGCTTGTGGAAAAAAGCAGATTTAAGAATGAACATGACTCATCTGTGGGAAACTACCATCACTAAAGATACTACATACTGCATCTGCCTAGGAAGCTAATACACTTCCTAAATATACACTACAGCACACACTAACTACCGCACACTAAAGTATACTTGATGTTCACCTCATCAATGCATCGTACACTCTACACAAGCATATTTACCTTAATCTGTCAGCTGTTAAGAAAACAGTGATGTATCAAATGATTTGGGCCACAACCAATATGGCATACTAACCTAATATTCACTACCTTTGCAATATTCAGTTTCTTTTTGAGTTTTCTGAAGATTTCCAAAGCCACACCCCCTCACCTGTGCTCTGCCAGTTTAACTCCTGGTAGCGGAGGTTTGGGCGGAGCAACCTCCTCCTCTGACATGTCAGTCAAGCTGTCAGTGGGCGTGACAATGGGCGTGGTCTTACTCAGGATCGCCTTCTCTCGCTCGGTTAAAGGATTTTCACACACGCTGAGATAGAGAGACACATATCATTAACTATCACTATGCAAAATTGATAAATTCATATTGGTTTTTACGACTGTACCTCTCAGGTTTGACCACAGGAGGTGCTGGTTTGCTGGGGGACGTCGGGGATGGTTGCTCCTGCTTCTCTATAGTGAGTTTCACCAGATCCTGTTACAAACACACACCCTTGGGTTATAAATATGCCTCTGTTGTTTTAACCTTGTCACAAATGCACTTCTCATCCCCTCACCTTCACACCATCCAGCACAGCTTTGATCACCGTGGTGACGGTTGTCACAGTGTCCTTGTCGTCGAGGTCGATGCCCTCCAGCATCACTTGGTCGGACCAGCGAATGAGATTCGCTAAACTCTGATAGACACGGTTATGACAGGAGGACACTGCCGAGCTGCGGTTAGAGAGAGCATTTTTAATGGAGAGAGGGCTGCATGCAAAAAAACCCCATGGTACATGTCGAAAACCATGTTAATATTGTTTTGTTAGCACTGGTACACTCACCTGTGCTGTATCCGAGCCTCTACCTGCATCAGAGGCAATATGGCCTCCAATACTTTACTAGCCGAACCAGGAAGCATCTGCAAAACTTTTGTGTCGACGCTCATCTTGTCCACAATCGTCTTAAAGTAACGTAGAGCGCTTACCACCTCCTTCTCCTGTTCCTCTAATCGACTCACCTTCTGTTAAAATACAGGAAGGAAAATTGATTTTTGTGATGATAGAGCAGCCATAGACTTACTGTAGAGATGAAACAGAGCAGAAAATAAGAAGCTGTGGATTTAACTTTACAAACATAGAGCTGCAGTAGAGCTACTTTACAACTTAAAGCATAAAGTTAATATTTGCTGACAGAGTGGCACTAGAGTTGCTGTAGAGGTAAGTGGTTATACAGTTCATTTTTACTGGCGTAGATGGGTAGTAGTGTTACTTTAAAGTTTTAAGGGTGTAAAGTTTACGGTGGTAGAGCAGCAGGAGATTTACTTAGATTAATTGGGATGGAAAGTTGATGTTTACAGTGATAGAGCAGCAACAGAGTTACTTTAGAACTAAGCTAGAGCAGCACTAGAGTTATTCTACAGCTAAAAGGATGTGGATGTAATCCTTACAAGAGACAGAGCTTCAGTAGAGCTATTGTAAAACTTAAAGTGTAAAGCTCAGACAGTTGCAGTGGAGTTAAATGATATACAGGTAATGTGTACTGATGCAAAGGGATTGTGGAATTACTGTAGAGCTGTGAAAGTCACATTTACTGTGGTAGAGCAGGAGTAAACTTACTGCAGAATTGAGAGTAGAGAGTTAATGTTCACAGACATAGAGTGACCGCAGAGTTACTGTAAAGTTGTGTTTCGAGCTACAGCAGAGGTAGGAGAGTGGAAAGTTCATGTTTACTGTGATTGAGCAGCAGTAGATATATTGTAAAACTGATAGTATTTAGAAAGGATGGACAGTTGATGTTTTCAGCGACAGAGCAGCAATAGTTTCTGTAGAGTTGACATAGAGCTGCAGAGTTATTATATTGCATTAAATGGCTATGCAGTTAATGTGCACTGATATAGAGGGGTAGTAGGGTTAATGTAGAGTTCTGAGGGTGTAATGTTTGCTGTGGTAGAGTGGCAGGAGATATACTGTAAAACTTATGGTACATTAATTAAAAAGGATGGACAGGTGATGTCTTCAGTGATAGAGCAGCAATAGTGTTATGGTAGAGGTGAAATAGAGCAGCATTAGAAGTATTCTACTGCTAAAAAGGTGTGAAGACTATCTTTACAGAGATAGAGCTGCAGTAGAGTTACTGTAGAACTTGAAGCGCAAAGTAAATGTTTACAGACAGAGCAGCACTAGAGTTGCTGTAGAGTTAAGAGGGTTTATAGATAATGTGCACTGATGTAGAGGGGTAGTAGGATTAATGTAGAGTTCTGAGGGTGTAAAGTTAATGTTCACAAACATAAAGCGTCCACAGAGTTACTGTACAGTGAGAGAGTTGTGTTTAGAGTTCCAGTAGAGGTAGGAGAGTGAAATGTTCATGTTTACTATGGTTGAGCAGCAGTAGATATATTGTAGAACTGAGGTTATATTAGAAAGGATGGACAATTGATGTTTACAGTAATAGAGCAGCAGTAGAGTTACTGTCGAGTTGAGATAGAGCAACAGTAGTTATTATATTGCTAAAAAGGTGTGGAGGTAATCTTTACATAGATAGAGCTGCAGTAGAACTTGAAGCACAAAGTTAACATGTACAGACAGAGTGGCACTAGAGTTGCTGTAGAGTTAACAGGGGAGAGCAGTAGGAGATTTACTTTAGATGGAAAGTTGATGTTTGCAGTGATAAAGCAGCAACAGAGTTACTGTAGAGTTGATGTAGAGCAGCAGTAGATTTAATAGAACTGATAGCAGATAGTTAATATTCACTGACATAGAGCAGCCATACTGTTACTGTACAGTTGAGAGGGTTGTGTGAAGACTTAGGGTAGAGCTCCGTAGGTGGAAAAATAATGTTCACTGTGGTTGAGCAGCACTGAAATCACTGCAGAATTTAGGCTAAAGAGATCATATTGATAAGAGAAACTGTAGAGTTACTGTATAGTTGAGAGAGTTGTATTTAGAGTTACTGTAAAAGTAGGAGGGTGCAAAGGTCATGTTTACTATGGTAGAGCAGGAGAAGATTTAGTGCAGAATTGAAAGTACAGAGTTAATGTTCACAGATATAGAGTGATCGTAGAGTTACTGTACAGTTGAGAGAGTTGTGTTTAGAGTTACAGTAGAGGTAGGAGAGATACAAATTCATGTTTACTGTGATTGAGCAGCAGTAGATATACTGTAGAACTGAGGGTACATTAATTAGAAAGGATGGACAGGTGATGTTTTCAGTGATAGAGCAGCAATAGAGTTACTGTACAATAGAGCAGCAATAGAGTTACTGTACACTTGAGCAGCAGTAGAGGTATTTTACTGCTAAAAAGGTGTGGAGATCAACAGAGATAAAGCTGCAGTAGAGCTACTGTAGAACTTTAAGTGCAAAGTTAATGTTTACAGACAGAGCGGCACTACAGTTGCCGTAAAGTTTAGAGGGTACATAATTAATGTGCACTGATGTAGAGGAGTAGTAGGGTTAATGTAGAGTTCTGAGGGTGTAAAGTTAATGTTTACTGTGGTAGAGCACCAGGAGATTTCCTGTAGATGGAAAGTTGCAGTTATAAAGCAGCAATAGAGTTACCGTAGAGTTGACCTAGAGCGGCAGATTTAACACAGAACTGAAAGAAGACATTTAATGTTCACTAACATAGAGCGACCGTACAGTTGAGAGGGTTGTGTGTAGAGTTTGGGTAGTGTTCTGTGGATGGAAAGTTAAAGTTCACCGTGGTAGAGCAGCAGAATTGAAAGTAAAGAGATAATATTCATTGATATAGAGCAACTATAGAGTTACTGTACAGTTGAAAGTTGTACATAGAATTACTGTAGAAGCAGGAGGCTGGAAAGTTAATGTTTACTATGCTAGAGCAGCACTAGATTTACTGCATAGTTGAGAGAACAGAATTAAAATTAATTGATATAGAGCAACCATAGAGTTACTGTAGAGTTCAGATGGTTGTGTTTGGAGTAACTAGAGGTAAGAGGGTGGAAAGTTTATGTTTACTGTGGTAGAGCAGCAGTTACTATAGAGATTACTATAGAGATTGAAAGGTGAAAATTTAATATTTACTAATGTGGAGTTACAGTAGAGTAACTATAAAACTCATAGGCAGAAGATATGAATGGCTCTACCTTGTTGACAGGTTTCTCTGGAGTCGTCACCGTAGGCTCTGGCTGGAGCTGTTTGCTTTTCTTAGATGGAGTTCGTTTAATCTTCGGGGGAATGAAATTTCATCAATTTCATCGTGAAAGAGGAGAGGTGAGACTTCTGGGATTCTGGAAAACAACAAAAACAAAGGATAAGTTTACAAAACAAACAAACAAAAGAAAATAAAGCTTCTCATCAACAAAAAAAACCTTTTGTCTGTCACAGACAAAAAACTCCAGACAATTCAGTAAATTTGTTCTGGCTTCATCTCCGACAAGCTCACAGCAGTGTTTTGGTTATCAGAGAGATGACAGATGCGTTTAGCGGGATGATATGTCACTGAAAGTGGAGGGTGGGATATTTACAACCTGCAATCAATGTAAAAATCAGAGTCATTTTATATAATCACCACAATTATACTATACAAATAAACATACACAAGCCTCAATGGCGATAAACATCACCAAACAAATGTGCTCCCACAGGCAATTACATAAACTGGAATGCCCGTCTGTGGGGTTTTATCATAATTGGAATTTTATGGGCCATAATTATAGAGAGAAAGAGAAAAAGACACTGCACACATAAGCAGCTGCTGTATTTCTTAATTTATCTCCCTTTTCAAAGAAAGATCTGGTGTTAAAAAATACCCTCATATGCTCATTTCCCATTCACATTACCACAAACTAAGCTGCACAGCTCATTCAGAAATCGTTATGATTATGACATCACAACAATAAGGTCATTAACATAAGACTGCCCACATTTACATAACAATTACTTAGTATTTAGGAACTTCACTTCGGAGTGTTTATCCAATCACAATAAAGGTCGAAATCTTAAAGGTACAGGTACAGTTTTTTACGCAAGAAACCTTGACTAACATTCTAAAAAAACTAAAGAAGGCTGCATTTTAAAAAGTGCGTTTAAGAAGTGTGGAGAGCCAGTAATCAAACAAATGTACGCACATTTGACCTCTGACCCCTCTTGAAAAAAAAAAAAACCACTAGACACAGCAGTGCGTGTAATTTTGGGGGGGCAAAACTGCAGGAAGTCACATGTCATGTGTGTGTTTTGGTGTGTATATTGACAGCCATTGTTGCAGAAAAGGGCTCTGCCTTTCCGTTCAGAGCGTGCTCAGAACAATGCCTTCTGGGTAAAACGGAAAAGTCGTATTGTAACTAACTTGGGTGGAGCCATTATGCTCTAATACACACACATACAACTCTTAATAACCCTCACACACAAACCCTCATGCATGGTGGGTGTATTAAAGCCTGTCGGCTGAAAGAAAAAGCAGTGGAGCGTGGGTAATGTAGTATTTTAACTGTAACCACCACTAAAATCTATAAAACAGATCCATATTACACCAGCACTCACCAGTGAATCTCTACAACACAATAATGAGAGTGTAAGTGGGTGTGTCACACAAAGTTAATGTGGTTATGACTCAGACCAATTATAGGGCAATTTAATAGATGATTTTACATGCAGTGATGACTAACAATCAGTATTATTTTAGTATCACTGATACATTATACAGTTTTTTCTGGTTTCTGTTGTTCTTCTATTTTTTTTGGTTAGTTATAGAATTAATTTTTGTATTTTCTTGTATTTGTATTATACTTTGAGAGACACTTATGTTAATCAGGATTTTGAAAGACTTGATTTGCTTGTTTTTATTGTTAACTAAAAAATATCAAAAGTAAATAAATGCATTTATTAGTACTAATATTAGAGTTTTTGTATTATTATTATTTATTTATTTATTTTTGTATTTGTATTATATTTTAAAAGATGATGACCTTTGTTTTGTAAGATGGAACCAAGCTAACTTACCTTTTTTTGTAAACACATTTTTTAGTTTTTAAAATTTTTAGTTTCTGTTATTTAAAATGTAAGTTTTAGTAATTTTATTGCACGATTAATTTTATTTATTTATTTATTCTAGAAATATAAATAGCATTTTTTCATTATTTAGTATTTTGCTTAACCTAAACTAAATGAAAATAAGAATCGATAGAGTAATAGTAGGGACAGTATATACTGGCAAACTGGAAAATGCAGTAAATGGCATTTAGAATAAGCAGAAAAATCATTACACAAAACAAATTCACATGCATTTTTATACACGTTATTTTGGCAGCAAGCAATACATTTACATTTTTGCTAGGGCTGCACAATTAATCAGATTTCTAATCGTGATTACAATTACAGATGCCACATATGTAATTGTTCAAAGGTGCAATTACAAAAAAAATAAATAAAATAAATCCACTTACATTATTCTGCTTGCTTAAGATGTGTGTGTGTGTGTATTTGTTTGTGAGTGTGTGTGTGTTTTTCCTACAGGTTATCTTATGTTGTTTTTTTTTTTTTTTTCATTGTTTTAATTTTTTAATTTTTTACTTTTTTATATTTAAAGAAGAAACTATATATAAAAAGGTGGCATGCATTTGCTTCAAAAATGAAAAAATAAATAAATAAATAAAACAGCTTTTCAAAACATCATTCAATGTAAACTGATAATCATAATTAATAATCGCAATTACAATTTCAATGTAAAAATCAACCATTATGATTTTTGTCATAATCATGCAGCCCTAATTTTTGCATTTTGCATCAACAAGACATGCAAAACACATCACTCTTTAACATGACAACAAATCACTGTACATTAAGTTAAAAGCACAATTTTTGGGGTTTAGTGCATATATTATTATCATTCAACACAGCTATTACTGTTGCAATTTGTTCGTTAATTACAACAGCTAGAACTGCTACTGTCTCAGCAACTGATTAATTGTCATCCAAATTTTTAAATTTCCTTTTTTGTTGATGACACTTGCAGTTATCTTGAGAAAAATCATAATTATTTCATTGCATGTTCCTTTAAGGCAAATACTGACAGGGATAGAATGACATGAATAATAATAGTTTACATATGCAAAGCGTCTAGCTTAAAGTGCACAATTATTCCAGCTCTCAAAAATACCTTTGATTAGCTTTGGAAAGATGCAAAAATGCTGGCCTGCCAATTGAAATGCATTATGGGTAACCGTGATGCTGTGCTTCAAGTCTGAGTAAAAGACTCTGTTAATTAAATTCAACTTAATGCAGAACATTTCAGCAGTCAGGCTAATGTATTACTCTAAGTTCAACTATAGTTCCCTCCAATGCTCTCTCTCGCTCCGCCGGAGGGAGTGTTTTCCCCATCTTTAATGGAATGCTGATAATATAGATCGACGGAAAAACAGAAAGGGAGGCATCAGATATTAGCTACGTCCTTCAAACCATGTCCATTACAGACTAATGAACACACGTGTCTGAACACATGGGAAGCCACTAGAAAAATGAATTCAGGAATAGGAAGCCCCGCCCAAATCCTGCATCACTTCCTGTTCAGCGACCCTGCATTCTCTGACCTCCGGTTCAAGGTCCGCTTAAACATGTAAGCATGAAAGTATGCGCATACAATCGCTCCTAACTCATGTCACCTGTAGGTCACAGCCACCACCTTCCTGCTTTGGCTTCAGACCTACCCATCAACTTCCCGTCTGGCTCCAGTGAACGGGAGCACTTCCTGTGCTGCCCATCCTCTTTACAACAAAGAGTGCTAACCTCTGGAACACTGAATCATGGATAAAACACACACACACTCATAACTTACATCATACATGATGAATTGGAGTGCTAATTTTTGTTCAAACCAAAAAATACAATTTAGATTGTAAATAAATGTACACTATTTTTTCACGTCACAATCAAAATGACTAGATATGCACTAATATAGAACAGCGTTACTATTTTAAATAGTAGTCATTTAGAGCTAATAATTTCAATAAAGGCCTAAATATAAGTCTTTAATATTAATAATAGTATTTAAGTTTGTTTCCTTTGAAGCTTCACAAGCTATTTAAAGGCTGATACAGATTCAACATAAATAATAAAAAATACAAAGAACAAAAAAACAAAAAACAAAAAAAAAACCCACAACAATACGTAAAATTCAAAATAGAAAATAAATAATATATTTACATAACTCTATAAAAGATTCCTTAACTGTACTTAAAAAATAAAATAAAATAAAAAATAAATAATAAAACAAAATAAAAAAGTAAGTATATCTTATAAAACAAATGCCTCACAGGTCATCTCTTGAAGTATAATACAAATACAATAAAATTACAATTACCCTAATATTAGTACTAGTTAAAGAAATTTTGAACCTTTCATATTTTTCGTTAGTTAACAATAAAAAAAAAAATAATCTTTCTCTGTTTATTACACAAAACAAACCTTTCAAAGTCTGTCCTGATAAAATAAAATAAAATAAAATAAAATAAAATAAAATAAAATAAAATAAAATAAAAATAATTTATCTTATTTTCTCTTAAAGTAAAAAAAAAAATACTATGCTAACTAACCAAAAAAACAAAAACAAAAAAAAAAAAACAGGATGACCAATAAAAATATTTTTAGGTTAAATAATCAATCATTTAGTAACACTTTAAGGCCTAATTTAATTTGTTAAATTTAGTTGCTTCAGCTAACATGAACTAACAATGAGCAAAATACATATATATATTTTTTTCAGTATTTATTAGTTTGTTTATGTTAGTTAATTAAAAAAATGGGTCAGTTTTACAAAAGTCCTTTACAGTCTGTACTAACAAAAATGGTTGTTTCTTAAGGTATAATAAACATACAAAACTAATACTATGAGAACTAACCAAAACATAAATAAATAAATAAATAAATAAAAATACAAAAACGTATATAAGATAACTAATAAAACGAACAAACAAAAGATTACTTAATTAATATCAATATGGTCACAAATATATGAAGAGTTTATTTGGAAAAACAGATAAATGTTTAAAAATCATGTTTTTTTATGTTATCATATTTTATTGTGTTTTATTGTGACAGCTGTGTTTTTTAGTTATTTTTACTTAACCAAAACAACCCAGCTGCAGTTTGATTGAGATTAACTAAAATGCACAATGAAAAAACATGATGCGTTATCCATTTCTGCAAATTAACTCTTCATATTGTGAATATCATTATATTTAAAAATATATAATAGAGGGTATAATGCAGATAATTAGTTAAAAAGGTATAAAGATACTGACAGGTAAGAATCAGAATTACTTGCATATGAATATAAATAAGATCTTGTTGACATGCTATTGTGAGAGTGAGCGTTTCAAACGTAGGCATGAATCTACCCACACAATACGACAGGAAATGCTATCAAGCGAGTCATAAATGAGCTGTGAAGACGACAGGAGGAGAAGTAGGAGGAGGTGAAGTGGGTTACTGGAGCAGACGTGATGCACAGAGACTTACTCAAGTGAAAAAAACACGAGTGTGCCGCCAGCCGAAGGACAGCAGACAGCGCTGAGATGACTTATCTGAACATGCTTACTAACCGGATCTGGAAATGTAAGTGTGAGTGTGTGTGTACAGGATTTAGATTCAGGAAAGACAGTCTGTTTTCACATGACAAATGCAAGCACATTCCCTAAATTAATCATCATCCTATACACAGACACACAGCAGAGCTTCAAAGTGAATACACATCAACTAAAATTTTCATTTCCATTTCACAGAGTTGTTAAGCCGCAAAAATGTTTCTACGTTCAATTCAAGTCCACAAACGTGTTTAAACAATCAATTCATGAATCAATTTTAAATGAATCTTGCGGCATCAGGTAGCACATTTCTAGCAATAGCCAACAATACATAGTATGGGTCAAAATTATCAATTTTTGTTTTATGCCAAAAATCATTAGGATATTAATTTAAGATCCTGCTCCATTAAGATATTTTGTACATTTCCTACCGTAAATGTAAAAATAAAATATAATTCAAAAATATTAACAAAAACTAAAACCTTAAAAACTTCATTAATTGAAATAAAATGGTAACTGAAATGAAAGAAAAAAAACGTAGACTTCTTTTATTTTAGTTTCCTGACAGACAATTTCTATTATTTTAACTTTACTAAAATAACTAAATCCATATATGCGTTTTTAAATGTGAAAAAAATATATATATATACATGAAACAAAAAAACCCCAACAAAATAGAGAAATCTTTAACTAAAATTGAAATGAAACTGAAATGATAAAATAAAATAAAATGTAATTCAAAATATTAACTAAAACTAAAACCATAAAAATTTCATTACTTGAAATAACTGAAATAAAAGAAAAAACTTTTAAGATAGTTTCCTGACGGAAAATTTCTATTATTTTAACTTTACGAAAAGAAAAAAAAACAAAATAAATAAATAAATAATTAATAACTAAAAAATAATAATATCTAAAGAAAACCATATATGCATATTTAAATGTTTAAAAAAAATACATAAAACAAAACCCCCCGAACAAAATAGAGAAATCTTTAACTAAAATGAAACTGAAATGATAAAAATAAAATTTAATTCAAAATATTAACAAAAACTAAAACCATAAAAACTTCATTACTTGAAATAAACTGGTAACAATTTTGGTAAAAATTCTTTTTTTACCCTAAACATTCTGAATTTACTTCATCAATGAGTGTTTGAAAATTAAAATTATGGAAACCAAGATACATTTAATTCAGAATTAGTTGATGTTCAGAAAGTTCAAAAAGAAAAGCATTTATTTGTCACTTTTGATTAATGTCTTCACTGAATTGTATGTTTTTATTATTAAGTTTATTCTAAACTTGCATATTGATATTTATACATGCATGCATGCATGCAAAAATGACCTTTTAAAATTATTTTCATCTGTATTTATCTATATGGCTCAGCCATAATTAAACACACGGGCGTCACCCTCTGACCTAGAGTTCCACATTCTGCCCTTCTGCTTTACGCAATATCACACACACACACTGACTCTGTTGCCACGGTGACATAAGCAAAATGACACATGTGATTGACGTGTGTCAGCTGAAATTAGCTCCTGTCTACACTCTGTGCAAGTGTCACTAATGTCTAAGACTCAAAACAAACACAAAACAAACTCTTAAAGGGACCACATTATACACATTAGAATCTGAATTCTTCTTCCACAACTTAAAATTCTACTCAAAATCAAAAAGTCAAAATTTAGTTTTCTATAAACAATTTAATGCCAAGTTGATGTACAATAAATACACTGTATGTAATTGTAAGCTGATTCATGTTAATGTACTAAAACCATAAAATGTAATGTAACTAATTCCTATGAAACAATGTGCAATGACATCAAATAACATCTGTGTCTCCGTTCATATTTTTCCCATAATGCAACCACACTTGCATTGTTTGTCATGATGTTTTGGCAATATCCAATAAAACTCTGAAGCTGATGGGAACAAAATAATTAAGGTGCTTTTGCAAATTCCACTTCAGCCTTCAGGGTTCCTGAGAGCGTTTGTGTCTTCGAGACAGTCAAAGTGTCAGGTAGGCAGACAGACTGTACGTCAGGACTGATGGAGTTTTAATAGTTCGTGTTTGGTAAACACAGCATTACATAGCCTGAGAGCCAATAACGGCGCAGCACGGGAGAAATGCATGGGGATTATCATTTCCGAATGCAAAACACTCGTTATCCTTCACTCGCTATCACACACACACACACACACACACACACACACACACACACTCACGACCTTCTCCAGAGAGCCTCATCCTGTTCTCAAACACTGTTCCGGCTCTAAACTCTCTCTGTCTGGCCTTGGATGATAGCTAATACAATTTCCGGAAGTATTTTTCCCATTCATTTTCTCCAAGAGCATTGAAAAAAAATCATAAAAATCAACTGTGTTGAACCAAAGCAACAGAGAATTCAAAATAATACTGTGCAGGTCAAAGACGAGACGTCCCAAAACAACAAAAGCTATTTTATATGCATAAAAAGCACATTAAATGCAAGTCAAATATACTTTAATTACTGCCATTCAAACGATTAATCATGATTAATCACAGCCTAAATAAAAGTTTTTGTGTAATATATGTTTGAAGAAAAATGTTTATATATTAAATATATTTATAAATTTTATATATATATATATATATATATATATATATATATATATTATTATTATTATTAAATTATATATATATATATATATATATATATATATATTATTATTATTATTAAATATATATATATATATATATATATATATTATTTTTTTAAGAATAAAAATATACATAAATACTGTAAATATTTTCAAAATATATACTGTATGTGTTTGTCTTTATATATACTTAATAAATATACACAGTACACATACACATATTATATAAACTAATTTTTTTATTTTAGATGCAATTAATCACAATTATTCGTTTGAACAGCACTAACCTTAATGTTTCAAATAACTTTTGTGAAAATAAAATGTCAAAATATGGATTCAATAATTTAGTGTAACAGATATACAGATAAATTTATGTAAAAATAAACAACATACTTAATCTGAGCTGTACTTATTAAAATATGTAAAATAAAACATTATTTTATGTTTTAAATGATTAACAAAGGGTAAAACCTATTGATTTAAACGATAGTGGCAAAGATTTAAAATGAAATTTAAAATTAATTAATTTTAGTCTTTTAATGTCATCTAATGACTCTTGTTCTAAATATAAATACGGTATACAAGCTATTGTTAAACTCAATATTTTTTTCAGGGTAAATCAGGGTAAAAATCTATTTTAGTCATTTTTTCCTCAGAAAAAAAATTAAACTAATACAAAAATAGGACACATTCTAATATGAAAAAATGGGGGGAAAAAATAAAGCTGTATTAAACGTATACTGATGCTTTCATCTTTGACCTATTTACTTACTCAAAAAGCACTGTGAAATCTTAAACACAAGTTTCTGGTCTTCATTAGTAAACATTATTTCAAATAAACACACTCCGTAATATTTTGTCAAAATGCTCAACCTTAAACAACTTTCCTTTTCTGATGACATCACCAAGTCCACCTATTTTAACCCCTCCCCCTCAACCTGACTCAATTCTGCAATGCCACGCCCACTTTTCTTAATCCAGTCAAAGGATAAAACAAAGTTCTTAAATTTTTGCCTGTTCCACCCAGAATTACACTAGATTACAGCTATAAAAACCAGATTACAGATGAATCGTCTTTTTGAGGGAATGAATTAACTACTAAATGCTAAGTGTAATCATATCAGTCAGTGTCAGTCATCTACTCCCATATTCTATTGCTAAAAAAACATTTCATATTTAGTTTTCATCATGAAATGTCTAAAAACCTGCACACTGAAACTACAGGGTAAAACGGACATTTTTATCCTCTAAATCTTAAACAGGACACATTCTAATATGAAAAAATGGGGGGGAAATAAAGCTGTATTAAACTTACTATACTGATGCTTTCATCTTTGACCCATTTATTTACTCAAAAAGCATTGTGAAATCAAAACTCACTTTAACACAAGTTTCTGGTCTTATTGTGAACAATTCATTAATAAACATCATTTCAAATAAACACACTCCGCAATGTTTTATCAACATGCTCAACCTTAAACAACTTTCCTGTTCTGATGACATCACCAAGTCCACCTATTTTAGCCCCTCCCCCTCAACCTGACTCAATTCTGCAATGCCACGCCCACTTTTCTTAATCCAGTCAAAGGATAAAACAAAGTTCTTTTTTTCGAATCAGTCAGTGTCAGTCATCTACTCCCATTCTATTGCTAAAAAACATTTCATATTTAGTTTTCACTTCAAGCGGAGAGCTCTATTTCAGCATGAAATGTCTCAAATCCAGCACGCTAAAACCACAGGGTAAAACGATTATTTATCCTCTAAATCTTAAACAGGACACATTCTAATATGAAAAAAATGAGGGGAAAACTAAAGCTGTATTATTACATTTTATTGAATTAATGCTTTCATCTTAGACGTTGAGGGGGAGGGGCTAAAATAGGTGGACTTGGTGATGTCATCAGAACAGGAAAGTTGTTTAAGGTTGAGCATTTTGATCAAACATTGCTGAGTGTGTTTATTTGAAATAATGTTTATCATGAGATCAAAATGGGCTCATTTTAACACGTTTCTGGTCTTACTGTGAACAATTCATTAATAAACATCATTTCAAATAAACACACTCCGCAATGTTTTATCAACATGCTCAACCTTAAACGACTTTCCTTTTCTGATGACATCATCAAGTCCACCTATTTTAACCCCTCCCCCTCAACCACCTGACTCAATTCTGCAATGCCACGCCCCCTTTTCTTAATCCAGTCAAAGGATAAAACCAAGTTCTTAAATTTTTGCCTGTTTCACCCGGAATTACACTAGATTACAGCTATAAAAACCGGATTACGGATTAATCGTCTTTTATGAGGGAATGAATTAACTACTAAATGTTACTTGCAATCAAATCAGTCAACGTCAGTCATTTTCTTATTTTTTCCAAATATTCTACTTCTATATTCTAAAGCTAAGAAAAACATTGCATATTTGGTTAACTTCTAGTGGAGAGCTCTACTTCATCATAAAATGTTTAAAAACCAGCACACTGAAACTACAGGGTAAAACGATCATTTATATCTTCTAAATCAGACGGGATGCTTCGATAGCACAATATGAACCCAGATGTTTGGCTTGAGTTACATAGAACTCGATTGCAGACGGTTTAATATGATCTGAGGTTCTGCCATCAGCAGTTCTCAATGTCCTATTTTGGACTTACGGGCCTCAAATAGACGCTGGCACAGCAACGGCCAAACATTCAAGTGCATGTTTCAATGATAAGTTAAATACAATGTTTCTGATACAGGTATCAGAACTATTTGTCCTGGAAAACCAACATTTTTTTCTCTTTAGAGAAACTCTCCTAAATCCACTAAACACGCTAAATAACCCAAACACATCAGTCAAAATAAGCATCTCATTCATCTCCCGCAGAACCTGAAAGACTTTCTCTGCATGCCTGTTTCTGGACGCACATCTTTGGGTTGGATCCACCCAGAGTTGGACTGGATGAAATGAGCACTTAGACAAAAGCCACACAACTGGAACGGGAAAGAATGTCCCTGGAATTTCACATCAGAAGCTTCTGTATTCCCAGAAATACTCTCTTTGTTGGAGACAAACTTGCTTGCACATTTTTTATTAAAGAGGGCGACTGATGTATTAATGTAACATTAATAAAAATGATGATTAGTATATACATATAACAATCAATCTCTTACCACAATATATCAAAATATCAGAAAATAACAGTCTAATCGCATAACATGTGACCCAAAACCAGTCATATGGGTACATTTTTGAAAGCTAAATAAATAAGCTTTCTGTTAATGTATGGTTTGTTAGGATAGGATAATATTCGGTCTATTTGAAAATCTGGAATCTGAGGGTGCAAAAAATCAAAATACTGAGAAAATTGCCTTTAAAGTTGTCCAAGTTTTTAGCAATGCATGTTACTAATCAAAAATTAGGTTTTGATATATTTACAGTAGGAAATTTACAAACTATCTTCATGGACCATGATCTTTACTTAATATCCTAATGATTTTTGGCATAGAAGAAAAATTGATAATTTGACCCATACAATGTATTTGACTATTGCTACAAACATACACTTGCTACTGAAGACTGGTTTTGTGGTCCAGGCTCACAAATATATAAAGACAAATCCGGATCTTTATAAAGATAAAAACAAACATTCAACCTTCAAGACAAGGAAACAGACTCCAAAGGAGACACTGATCAATCAAAACCAATAGTAAATGGTACAGAAATATGACATTTGTATCCCTCAAAGTCCAAAGCACACCTAAACTAGTTAGCAAACTGCAATAACAACTAGTAAAATCTCAGAAGAGCAAGCAGCCAAATACAAAGTCCATCCTGCTTTAACATTATATATTACACCTGTTACATCATAAAACAAAGTCCAAATGCCTACACATGAACTCTACAATGACCCAAATGAATTCAAATCCTTCCTGTATGGAATTCCAACCACATCCGTTCTCACCTGTATCTGCTTCTCCGGAATAAAAATAGTCCGTCTCCTCTAGAAGAGGTTGGGTTCTTCGACTGCTGTTCCCCATGTAGACGTTTTGGCTACTGAACTTAACTAGTTTAGGCTTTTTCCAGTCAAACAGGGATCTTTGGAGGTGATATTGGACATTTTCGTCAAGCCCCAAGTCATCAGCCTGCTGTCCATCTACGTCCAGAAATAAGCATCCAGGATCAGAGACATCGCTCAGGGTTTGCGGTTAGTCACCATCAGTCGAATCCCATGACCCAGCCTGACTCAGACATCAAACCGAGTGGGATCTAAAAATAAACTCAAATAGAACTGGAGAGAACTTCCAGAGTCCGTCGTCTCAGCGTTCCATGTGTGCCGGATGATGTCGGAATGCCAAAACATCCCGATTCCAAATGAAGCGATGATGGTTTAGATCCGCAGATGAAAAACTGCCTGACATGTGAGAAATGATCGATAAAGCCTACGGCGTGGAAAAACAGCACACACGCGAGCGAAATTACACCGATCCAGAAAAACACAATGGAAATCCGGTCAATACATTTTAAACCTCCATTACAGGAGGGAAAAAACAGATAATACAGCTCGAGCGGAGCGCTTGAAATTCTCAATCTCAAGTCTATCTGTTCCGTACTTTATTCCCACAAAGCCCTGCACGTCCTGCTTCTCTCAAACACACACACACAGTGCAAGTACCATCTAATTACTGAAGCTCAGGATAGTAAGAGCATGTTTTTCATTCTAGTAATCTACTGCACTCATTTCTCTAAAACCCCAAATTACAGTTTTGGGATGAAAAACAAGTGGCCAGAGACGACTTAAAATAATTCTGTACTTATTCTGGCCAATCAGAGGCCAAAATGCCCCCCAGCAACCAATCAGAATGCAGCACACTCAAGCAAAACCCATTCGGGAATTAGGAACTCCAGCCAAATAAAGCCCATCAAGTTGTTAGATTCATTTAAAAGCCATTTTATTTTAGATCAGCATGAGTGAAGATTGAATCTTCATATTGTTTTAATTTGCTATAAAAACCCACAAGGCGTTGGGGAATGTGATATCACAAAAACGATTTTATTTCACTAGATTTGTGGCTAAATGTTCCCATGAATGCATTTGTAAGTGATGATGCAATTAAAAAAAAACTAATTGACATTCCCAAATGAACAACTTCATTAAATCTTGGCTTAGACCAATTCACAAGTCAGTTTAGGGATGGTTTGCAAAACCACTTGAAATATTCACTTCAAGACTTTATTTACACTATAATAATGATTTTTTAAAAATGCAAATAATTCAAAGATTAAGAAAATACAATTTCATTGTTCCTACTTCAGCGTTTCTCAAACCATTGTTACTTGTCATTTCTTTGTCATTGCTTGTGAAATTTTCTAGAATTTTCTGATTCAATATTGTTTTAAAATCCAATTCAAACCCCCCAAAAACATAGCAACAATCACTTAATTTTATACAATAACTTAAAACTAATAAATATGTATTGCGAAAAAAGTGTTGCAAATAAATGTAATTTTACATTGCAAAATGTAGCTTAATTTTATATTGGCAAAAAAATCATAAATGTGTATTGTAAAAAGCACTCTGCAAATAAATTGACTTAATTTTATATTGTCATCAAAAGTATCATAAATATATATATACACAATTTCTCGTCCTGCCAAGACATGCACTAGTCTTAATCTGTTGTGTCTGAATTTCTCAGTAGTATGTTATGTCTCAGTTTACTGCTAGATTGCGTTTAAGACACAAGCATGTACATGTGAGCATTCACACACACTTTTGTTGTCTGGGATTTACATTGCAATGCAACTATTCATAAATAAACACACACGCACATACACTCGTCTGAATGCATTACACATCTTCATGCACTGATAAATATTTTTGTTGTCAGGGATTTGCATTGCGATGCAACTACTTATAAATACATCCAAAAACGCCCACCGAATACATGACACATTATTACAGTAGAGCTATTTAGAGAATGTCACAATCTCTCAACCGCATGAAAACACACACAGACGATTCCTCAGAACTGCCCAGATAAAAAAAGGGCGCGTTGCAACCACCATGACATAATTTCTACTGAAAACTTATTGTTTCTCACTAAGAAAAGGAGTCATTTTTGTAATGATGTTGCAAACCTGAAATACTTCTTTATCATCTGTGGAACATAAAGGGAAAAATGCTGAAATTATGTTCTTTTTCAAACAATATAAATATAGAAATGAACAGAAAAAAAAAACAGTTTGGCATCTTGCAGTTTACATCTCACAACTCTGACCTTTTTTTATTACATCATAGAAACTTTAACAATTGCAAGAAAGTCAGAATTGCGATTTCTTCCCTTTTTTCTCACAATTCCAAGTTTATTTCTTGCAATTCTGACTTCTTTTCTCACAGTTCTGACTTTTTCTGACTGATTTTCCTAACAATTCAGACTTTTTTCCTCCCAACTGTGAGTTTATTTCTTGCAATTCTGACTTTTTTTCCCTTCGCAATTCAGTTTATTTCTCGCATTTCTGACTTTCACATAATTCTAAGTCTTTTCTTGCAATTCTAATTTTCATAACAATTTTTTTTTTTCAATTGTGAATTTATTTCTTGCAATTCTAGCTTTTTTTTCCTCGCAATTGGGAGTATATTTCTTGCAATTCCAAATTAATTTCTTGCAATTCCAAACTTCCTAACAATTTAGACTTTTTTACTTGCAATTCCGAGTTTATTTCTCACAATTCCGAGTTTATGTCTCACAATTCCAAATTCATTTCTTGCAATTCTAATTTTCCTAACAATTCTGAGTTTATTTCTCGCAATTCCAAATTTTTTTTTTTTCCTCGCAATTGTGATTTTTTTCCTTGCAATTCCAAGTTTATTTCTCACAATTCTGAATTCATTTCTTGCAATTCTAATTGTCTTAACAAATCAAACTTTTTTCTCGCAAATGAGAGTTTATTTCTGGGAATTCTGACTTTTTTCCCCCCCTCGCAGTTCCCAGTTTATTTCTCACAATTCCGAATTCATTTGTTGCAATTTTAATGTTCCTAACAATTCAGACTTCATTTCTCGCGATTCTGACTTTCCTTGCAATTCCGAGTTTATTACTCACAATTCCGAATTAATTTCTTGCAATTCTAATTTTCCTAACAAATCAAACTTTTTCTCGCAATTGCAAGTTTATTTCGTGCAATACTGACTTCTTTTCTCACAAAGGGGGAAAAAAAAACTACTTTCTTACAATTGTGAGTTTATCTCACAATTTTGACTTTACAATATTTTAAGATATAAACTCACAATTCTGAGAAAAATAGAACTGTGAGATACAAACTTGTAGTTTTGAGAAAAAAAATCTGAAAAGCGAGTTTATATCTTGCAATTCTGTCATAATAAAGAGCAACATCATCTTGATATCAAGCAGTTCTAACTTTATAACACACAGCTGTGAGTTTATATCATGCTACTCAGAGAAAAAAAAAGTCTTTTTAAAATTTGAAGTAGGCAGAAACGGGCTTCCATAAGAAAGCCATACAAGTTTGTATCAACATTATGCAGAGAAAATGACAAAATCGTCATTTTCACTGAACTGCTCCTTTAAGATCTTCCATCCCGGTAAGACATGAGCGCACTATCTCAAGATTTCTCACACTCATTTTTCTCCCCAAAGTTCATTTTCTCACTGTCGTAAGGAAGTTGAGGGAGGTCAAATCAGCTTCCTGGTTTTGTTGAGCCCCACAGAGAAAGAGCGAGGCAGACAGAGGGAGTTTAGTTCATAGCAGGTGACCGGTTTTAATATTTCTGCATGAATGACAGCGCCGTTATGACATCAGGTCAGCGTATCCACGGCGACAGAGAAACATGTTGATGCCGAGAATTACGTCAGCACGCTCACACAGCCGGTCGGTCTGCACACTCTGCTCTAGTTGATTCGGGCCAGCTTTAGATTTATCCAAAACCGTCTATCGATTCCCCTGACCAACAGACATACTAAAGACAAACAGGCGACCCGGTAACCAAACACACATAAACCTCCAAAACAAACAAAGCGGGTGCATTTGAGCGCACGGGTGAGCGCGCACATACCCGTAGACTTCCTACAGGTCGCTACAAGACAGGACACAACGTGGACCTGAACAAAACATGCAAGGAATGCACCTTCACAAAACCTCCCAGACTCGAATAAAACAGCCAAATCACGTCTGTATATTGTTAAAATTGGGCTCATTCTGAAATGAGAAGAGCCCTAACATGGTGTATAAGGCTCAAAAACATTCAGCCCCACTAATATGTGCCTTTCAGGTGTGTCACAAAGGAATGTTAAGGTGAGTAACGCCTCGGGATACACATTCCTTACTTTCCCACGCGGAGATCGCTTCCATTTTAATATGAAGAAGTTAATAGTTATGGACTGAAACCAAATCTTTAATGGACATTTTTCAAGAGTTTGATACAAATGAATACTTTCAATCAGCAGGGATGCATTAAATTGATTGAAAGTGACAGTAAAGACATTTATAATGTTACAAAAGATTTCTGAGAAATATGCGTCACTGTTTCCACAAAAACATGAAGCGGCACAATGATTTCAATAGCTATTTGAGCAGCAAATTATCATATTACAATGATTTCTGAAGAATCATGTGACACTGATGGGAGTAATGATGCTGAAAATTCAGCTTTGATCACAGGAATAAATTACATTTTAACAGATATTCACACAGAAAGCAGCTATTTTAAGTTGTAATATTGTTTGTCAAATATTATATTTTTCCTGTAATTTTAAGTAAATAAATGTAGCCTTGATGAGCAGATAAGACTTATTTCAGAAACGTTAAATAATCTTACTGACTCCAAACTTCTGAAATGTAGTGTAATAATAAGACAAAAATATATTTAAATTTTATATAGCTACTATAAATGTAGCTTCTTCAGGAACTTGGAGTAAGAGCAAAATATTTTAATTAAAAATATTATATATTTATAGAATTTTGCCTGTTTTTACATACATGGGTTAAAATACATTGCATGCGTCAAAATGATCGATTTTTCTTTTATGCCAAAAATCACTAGGATTTTAAGTAAATATCATGTTCCATGAAGATATTTTGTAAATTCCCCACTGTAAATATATAAAAAAAAATTGATTAGTAATATGCATTGCTAAGAACTTCATTTGGACAACTTTAAAGGTGAATTAGATTTTTTTGCACCCACAGATTCAAGATTTTCAAACAGTTGTATCTCAGCCAAATATTGTCCTATCATGACAAACCATACGTCAACGGAAAGCTTATTTATATGATGCATCAGTTTTCAGATTATGTATAAATCTCAATTTCAAGAAATTGACCCTTATAACTGGTTTTGTAATCCAGGGTCACAAATGCCTCTGCCTCCAATGTCAACCCAACTGACAACCAATTGCATTGTTCATTTTCAGTAACAGTTATTAACCAAAATGAGCTTTTTATTACAGCAATATCCACCGAACAACAACAAAACTTCCCCTTGCAGCCTCACCCTAAACCCTGACCCGATCCGGGCGGTCAGGACAGCTGTTTAGGGTGAGGTGATCAGGCGGATTGGGTTTCCTTCCCACCGCCGAAAGCAACCTCCTGTCGCTTTCCGTTACTAGACTCACCATAACCAGATAGACACATCTAAAGAGACAGACAACACACATACACAGTCTCCAGTCTGTGTTGTCATATTCCTAAACTTAACATGCAACATGACAGCATCTAACTATGCCTAATGAGAACGACAAATTCAGCATATTTTATCTCTTTCAGCACATGCAACACAGATTTTCTCTCATGCCAAAAATCATTAGGACTTTAAGATTATGCTCCAGGAAGATATTTTGTAAATTTCTTACCGTAAATATATCAAAACATAATTCTTGATTAGTAAAATGCATTGCCAAGAACTTCATTTCAACAAACTTAAGGCCGATTTTCTTAATAGTTTGATTTTGTCCGATTCCAGATTTTCAAATAGTTGCATCTCGGCCAAACATTATCCTATCCTAACAAACCATACATCATTTATTCAGCTTGATATATCAATCTCAATTGTACAAAATGACCTTTATTGGTTGTGTGGTCCAGGGTCACATATTTGCATTTGCATTTGAATACATGCACCTAAAACATACTACCCACTTAAACAACATTTATATAACACATGCTGCTTTTATGAACTCATTTTACTACATAAAAACATTTAGGACTATTTAAGTGAATTGCAAATATAGAAATGTTACTAAAATGTTGAAAAACACCACATAACTTATACTTTGCATGTACATTTTAACTAGCACAGTAAGATGCTATTCGTCAACTGCTTTTTAAAGAATACAACAAATATAAAATGCACATATACAATCTGTGCAACCTAATGTAACTCAGTAAACAAGACTGAAATGCATGCAAATGAAATAAAACTGAGTGCATTACTCTTGACTTCACTTATTCCTGTCTCTGTAAAAATCAAGTCTGTCTGAGCATGAGATTGACAACAGCAGCAGGCTGGTGAGTCTCTACTGCTGCCGTAGTGTTTGCATGTGAGCAAGCATTGATAAATGCGTTTTAATTGCACAGACAAGCGGACGCAACTGCCTCTGCTCGTTTGCATGCGTCTCCCCGTAGAAAAGCACCGGGATGATCCCGTTTAAATGTCCCGTGCGGCAGCGCCAGCTCTGGGTCCCCAGCGGACGCTAGCGCGTGCTAACGGACACTGATTTATTCCACCCCTATTCCTGGGTCGAAATAAACATTAGAGACCCGTGGCTTTGGTGCATAAATAAAAAGAGCATTAAATGCATTGATTAAAGAGCGAGAAGCTGTTAAAGTGAGACCTAACGGGGCCTAGAGACCCAACGGGCCGGTTCGCGCTTACCGTGCTTGCTTTCTATTTTCCCCGACATGATCGCTGCGCTGGCCGGAGCAAATCCTCAGTTTGGACAGTCACTGGAGGACAAAATGGGGGATTTGGACCACAGTAATCCCGAGCTGTGTTCTTCAGCCACACATTTTGACGTACTGGGTCCGTATGGCCGTAGATCCCTGGGTAAAAAGGGCAAGAATCCGTTCACATGCACACGCTGGCGACAGACAGAGAACGCTACTGCTGATGTGTGTGTCTGTGTGTCGAGTCCCGTCCCAAGGATCCATTGGGATGCGAACACAGCGCCGCTCTCTGACTGGAATCACGAGCTACAGGGATGAAAACAGGCTTGTTTGACAGGAATAATTCCGCTGAACACGTATTGTGCTATTATTTAATCTCTTCCGTGTCCTACAAAACGATTTTAGCGCCTTTGTTCTGTAAAACACAAAATGAGATGTTTGTCAGAATGTTCACGCTGCTCTTTTCCATATAGTGAAAGTGGATGCGGAGCTATCAAACTTTAAAAAGGACAAATGTGACCCTGGACCACAAAAAAAGGGTCAATTTTTCAAAATTAAGATTAACACATCATCTGAAAGCTGAATAAATAAGCTTTCCATTGATGTACGGTTTGTTATGATAGGAAAATATTCGGCCGAGATACAATTATTTGAATATCTGGAATCTGAAGGTGCAAAAAAATCTAAATACTGAGAAAATCGCCTTTAAAGTTGTCCAAATAAAGTTTTTACCAATGCATATTACTATATCAAAAATTAAGTTTTGATAGATTTACAGTAGGAAATTTACAAAATATTTTCATGAAACATGATCTTTACTTAATTTCCTAATGATTTTTGGCATAAAATAAAAATCAGTCATTTTGACCCATACTATGTATTTTTGGCTGTTGCTACAAATATACCCCAGTGACTTAAGACTGGTTTCGTGGTTCAGGATCACAAATAAAAGATAGAATAAAAACAGTCCATACGACTTTTGCGCTACACTACCAGTGCAAAGCTTAATGTTTTTAAAGAAGTCTGCCTTTATTTGATTTAAAATACAGCAGTAATATTGTGAAATATTTTAAATATTTAAAATAACTACTTTCTGTTTGAATATATTTTAAAATGTAATTTATTCCTGTGATCAAAGATGAATTTTCAGCATCATTACTTTAGTCTTCAATGTCACATGATTCTTCAGGAATCATTCTAATATGCTGATTTGCTGTTTAAGAAATATTATTATTATCAGTATTTAAAACAGCTGAGTGCATTTTTTCAGGATTCTTTGATGAAAAGATCCAAAGATCAGCGTTTATCTGAAATAAAACGTTATTCAAAAGCTTGGTGTCAGTATAAAGGAAAAAAATGATAGAAATTAATACTTTTATTTAGCAAGCATGCTTTAAATTGATCAGAAGCGATGATAAAGACATTTATAATGTTACAAAGGATTTCTGTTTCGGATAAATGCGGTTCTTCTGAATTTTCAATTCATCAACGAATGCTGAAAAAATTCTACTCGGCTAATAATAATAATAATAAATGTTGTTTGAGCAGCAAATTACAATATTAGAATGATTTCTGAAGGATCGTGTGACTGGAGTAATGATGCTAAAAATTCAGCTTTGAAATCACAGGAATAAATGACATTTTAAAATATATTCAAATAGAAAACAGGTATTTTAAATAGTAAAAATATTTATTTTTTTGCTGTACTTTGGATCAAATCAGTGCAGACTTGGTGACTTCTTTAAGAAACATTAAAAATCTTACTGTTCAAAAACCTTTGACTGGTAGTATACATGATATATGCTAATTTAATGATAATAAGATATACACATACAAACTAAAATCTGTATTTAAAATATGTAAATACCATTTACTGGCTTGTTTGTTTTTTCTTATGTTAAAAATACTTCAGAGCATGAAGTAAAATAACACAAAATTATTTTAAAAATACCTACAGTAAATTAAATTACTTCCAAGACATTAAAATAATAAAATATCACAGAATGTTAAGTGTAGAACACTTTCTAGTGCACTTAGAATAACTCAGTGTGGCGATCTGCTGCCATCCAGTGGCTAAATTATGAAATCACAATATTTTTCCAAATTATCGTTTTATAATCTGGTTTAAAATCTCTCTTTGTGATATACCGTGAATAGCTGTCCAGACTTTTTTAATTAAACCTCCTAAATATCAACCAATGAAATGCTACAAACTAAATAATTTTTAGTGTGGTCAGTGATGTGTCTCCTTGTCATATTATTAATAATAATAATAATAAATAGACCTATAGTAAATTAGAGAGGGTCACTTTGGTTAGCATAGGCGAAAACCATTTTACACAAAACTTGTATGTGTTTATTATCAGAAAAGACACTAATGAGGCGATTTTGTGGCGCTGCAATAACATCGTTGGCCGCTAGATGGGGCGCTCGAACTCAATATACTACTAATTATTAATTTATATAATTTTGCTCTGACTGAAAAAAAAAACAACAACAGAAAATGTTAACAAAATTCAAAGAAGAAGATAAAAAACACAACAAGATAAGATGTGTATTTTCTTTTATTCTTATATGTAAATATCAGTTTGAAGCCTTTTGTTGTTCTGTATAATGTTCAACTGCATTAAGTCAAATGCAATGCGGCGTCTGTCAGTATGTTTGTCCATGCGGGGAGTTTGATCAGTTCATGTCAATATCTCAGCTGGAGCGTTTGCTCGGGTCGGTGGGAGATCAGAGCAATGCGGCGGGGATCGTTTGATCCACCTGACTGTCAGCGTGAAGCGTAGAGCCGAGCTTACAAATATCAAAATGTATGAGAGTCATAAAGATACGGACAGATGAAAATACTTCAGATGGAGGAATGTTTTGTCTTTCGACCTCCAGCATGATGACATATTGACTGATGCACACACACGTCCTCAAAAACACAAGCGGAGAGAGTGGAAAAGGTCAAAGGTCATCTTCTAACCTGCTCAATATTTTATATAGAAATAGAATGATCCGTCATCTGTGACACAAATACATACGTACATGACACACACAGATAAGGTCAAGAGGAGACTCTCACTTCACACATCACTTTTACACACTCGATTTCAACACAGAGCAACCCAGAGAAATTATTACATATACAAGTAAATTATTTTCTCAATTCTTTCACACATTATACTGTAGAAACATATATATTTGTTTATTGAACAGTGAATAATGAACTGAAAACCAACTAATAAAACTTAAAAAAAAAAAAAATTGTATTTTGTGTGTATAATATAATATAATATAATAATAATAATAATAAAAACACTCCACTGCATTTTATAATCAGGTGAAAAAGTAAAAAATGAACTGAAAACCAACTAATAAAATTAAAAAATATATATATATATTTTGTGTGTGTAATATAATATAATATAATATAATAATATTGCAAAAAAAAAAAACACATTTTAAATATTATAAAATACATAATATTATTTATATAATTAAATAATTAATTTTATACATTATATAAAATACATAAATTATTATAAATATATAATTGTTTATATGTGTTTATTGTAAAATAAATGAACAGCATTTAGACGTACATTTTTGTAATCAGGGTGCAAAAATTGCAAATATTTTATAAATTAAATTGTTTATTTATAATGTTTGTTTACTGTTAAAAAATGAACAACGAACTGAAAAATCAGTACAAAAATAAAACTGCATTTAAACATGCACAATATTTTGAAATTAGGTTGCAAAAAATGGCAAATATTATATAAAGTAAGCAGAAAATCAATGTTGTTATGCCTCTTTTTCACTGACACTTTGTTGAAAATTAATAAATAAATAAATATTTTATCAATTTTTTTTCTTTTAGTTTTTAAGGTCTATAAGGTCCTTTCATCTATAGACTGGGACATTCTTGACCTCTCTGTATGCTTTTAGGGGAGCATCACTGATGTGTGTGTGTGTGTGTGAATGTTTCATTCATGTGCCAGTTTCATCTATATGAATAGACAGTAAAAATATGGCATTAAACTTGAATAAAATGAAACTAAAAGACGAAACTCCTGCAGAGGCAAAACAGACAGAATGGCAGGAGTGAAGCATGAAGAGATGACATTTAGAGGAAAACAAAAACGAGTACAGAGAAACCCCAGGGGTGCAGGACAGGCCAAGGGAGAAGAAAGTGTGTTTTTAAGGGTGTATTTGGGTTGAGGTTTGGCTGGAGGACGGGCAAATATCAAGGTGTTGGACCTGCTGTGCTGGATGACACATTTATGACACACAGACACACAAATATCTTTCAAGGAACATTTAAGGTCTTTATAAGAGCCATTAAAATCTGAAGAAAACATCAATATAACACACTGCTGACATTCATATGCTGATGACAGTAATGAGTTTTTATAAAACAAAGATTAGTTTGGAATGAAAACTATCGAGCTGCTCACTGCACAGTTTATGTATCAAACAGTAGTATGATACACTGTTGACACATGACATATTTAATGTAGCAAGTGGTTGTTTGTTGTAGCAAGTGGGTATTTTTAATTCTTACAATCGAAAATGAATGGCTCTTTTCATTTGATCTGATTGTTTTTGCTAGTGAATCGATTGAACGGTCGAAGTCATGAGTTTGTATCAATCGGAGCGGGTCCAGCATAAATGACTCACTCATTGATTCGGTTCATCCGTTCCGCTTTTCGTGTCTCTAGCCGTGTTTACACGACACTGTCAGTTGTTTAGCTCGCTAGTTTTATAAGATTAACTAAAATAAGTGAAAAAGTAGGATGTTTTTTAAATTGCTGAATTTTGCTTGAAAAGATGTGCTTGTTAAAAAAAAAATTAAACACTTATTTCATAGACATGTTCTTTCAACAGACCTAATTCAAGTACCTTTCAGGTACCTCTTCAGGAATATTGCTATTTTTAAGGGTTTTCCAGACCTTAAATTTAAAAAAGTAAAATGAAAGTACTTCAAGCACTTTAAGCACCTTGTACAAACTCTGTTAAAATGTCTTTAAATAGCCCAGTCAAATAATAATAGTAATAATAATAATAATAATAATAATAATAATAATAATAATAATAGTGTAGTTTTTGTTCCAAACATTTTGCACAAAATTAACGAATCAATTATGTTTAATAATTAAAAGTTAAAATATAATGTAAATAAAATATTATTTATTTAAAAATGTAAATAAATAATCGTTTGTCTTCTCTAAAAAAGCAAACAATAAACAATTAAAAATTTTGATTTTAATATTTATATAGTCTGGGATTACAGTAAGTTTTTCACCAAGGCTGCATTTATTTATTTAAAAAAAAAAACTGTAATATTCTGAAATATTACTACATATTAAAATTTAAAAAAGTTTTCTGTTTTAACATACTTTATTATATTATTTATTCCTGTGATGCAAAGCTGAATTTTCAGCCTCATTACTGCAGTTAATAAGCTGTTATTTTTTTTTTTTAGAAGTTTTTGAAACAGACAACATATAGATATAATATTTGGCACACACACACACATATATATATATATATATATATATATATATAATATACATTTGTTTGTTTTTAAAATTGCAATAAACAAAAATATTTCTATATTTTATGATCTAATTTCAACTGCACTTATCTTAATTGTTTAAATAATGGTTTTTATATTAAGGAAAAACATTTGGCCAGAAGATAAATTATTGAGTTTGTTTTATTGAGTTTCTATTTTGAATAAATTCTGTCCTTTGTAACTTTTTATTCATCAAAGAATATTGAAAAAGTACCACAGGGACCAAAAAAAAAATTATTGAGCAGCAGAACTGATTCCAATATTGATAATAAATCAGCTTCTTAGAATGAAAAATCATGGGACTTTGATTAATTAATAGTTTATTAATTAAAAAATAAAAATGCAAATAAACCACTTTGGACAAATATACAAAGACATTTAATATAGACATCTATAATATCTATAGAATATCTATTTAAATAATAGATAATACACTGTATAGCCTATAACAATAACATTTTATTTATTTTATTAGTAAAATAAGCAATGCAAATAGGCAACTAGGCAAATAGGGCAAAATAAATAAATGAACCAGTATTGTATTCCAAATCTAGCCATGGAGTCAAAGGACAAATGTCAGTGGGATTTTGCTGCATGTTGGTTCCAGTGAGTGAGCCAGGGATCGAGTCCAGCGAACGGACACATCAGAGACACAAACACCACCACACAGGGGACGAGGACAAGCCTGCACTTTGATCCACACGCCTTAATGAGGAGAGAGAGAGAGAGAGAGAGAGAGAGAGAGAGAGAGAGAGATTCCCTTTATGCTGGATACACCAGCGGCGTGAATGACACAAACACACGAGCTGATTGGCATTTATGTGATGTATGTAACACCAATTCAAGGTGAAATCCATTATCGTGTCATTCTAAAAGTGCTCCAAGAAATGTTTCGTCACTGAAAAAACTGCGCACACACACACAGTGGCCATTATCCCAGAAATATCACAGAGGAAATCTCATTTAAAGAAGAAAACAGCATCCGTTAAGCTCATCCTGCACAACAAACACAAAGACTGTAATTCATTTTAAAACTCCCTCAAGTCAACACAACTAATACAGAGCTAGTTATGAATATAATAATCTTCCATCAGGGGCAGAAACTGAATTGTCTTTAGCCTCGTGAGTGTGTGAAGTCTTGCATGTGTGCTGCTATTTTAAATCGATGCAGCTCGAACCCAATCAAAAGGAATATTTAATGGGCCAGCGCTCGTTTGTATGCATGTGCTGCTGTGAGGTGTGAGCTTCAAACCCCCTCGCTCTCGCTCTAGTGTACTGCTTGGGTTTTAGTGTACTGAATACTAGTGTACTACTTGCTGGATAGTACACAGACTTAAAATAATAACAAAATCATAATTATTCATTTAACAGTTAAATATTGCTGAATATTATTAATAATAATTTCCAAACTAACCAAAATATTAAGTAGATGGAACAATGAAACAATACATAAGCATTCACCAGCTTAATTTATGAAGTCATTTTTTTCTTCAAGCTAAAAATATGTATTTGGACAACTAAGGATAAGCTAAAAAAAAAAAAAGATTTTAAAAACAAAAATAAACTAAATAAGAAATACGATTATTAAAGATAAAAAATTACAATTTTTAATCACATTTGATGGGAATAAATTAATAACAGCTTAAGAAATATAAATGCAAATAAGACACTTTGGATAAATATATAAAGACATGGTTAAAAATAGTTAAATTATTATTATTCATTATTAATAATTATATTATAATTTTTTTAATTAATAGATTAATTAATAAATTAGTGAAAAAAAGCTTATTAATTAAAAACTAAAGATTTTAATAAACCACTTTAGACAAATATACAGAGACACGTTTAAAATATTTTATTATTATTATTATTTTTTAATTATTTTATTGTATTTGTTTTATTCTTTTATTATTCAATCTGCCTATATAAGACATATTTTATATACATAATTTAAAATAAGACAAATTTAAAATGGTTTAATTAGGACAAATATATGAAGACACGTTTAAAATAGTTAAATTATTATTTTTTTTATTTTATTATGTTATTGTATTTTTTTTATATAAATGGATTCATTAATAAATTAAGGAACAAAACAGCTTATTACTTAAAAAATAAAAATTCAAATAAACCACTTTGGACAAATATACAGAGACACATTTAAAATAGTTTTTTTTTTCTTTCGTTTTATTATTTTATTGTATTTGTTTTATTCTTTTATTATTTAATCTGCCTATATAAGACATATTTTATATACATAATATAAAGACCTATTTAAAATTGTTTAATTAGGACAAATATTTGAAGACACGTTTAGAATAGTTAAATTATTATTATTTTTTATTTTATTATTTTATTGTATTTTTTAATTAATGGATTCATTAATAAATTAATGAAATTCATTAATAAATTAATAAAAAAATTAATGACAGCTTATTAATTAAAAAATAAAAATGCAAATAAACCACCTAAACAAAGACACATTTAATTTTTTTTTTTTTTCATTTTATTATTTTATAGTATTTTTTAAATTACTGGATTCATTAATAAATGAATGAAAATTAATTAACAGCTTATTAATTAAAAAATAAAAATGCAAATAACCCACTTTGGACAAATATATTAAGACACACTTTAATTTTTTTAATTATTTTATTGTATTTGTTTTATTCATTCTTTTATTATTCAATCTGCCTACTTAAGACATATTTTACGTACATAATATAAAAACATTTAAAATGGTTTAATTATTTAATTAATAAATTGTGTAATTATTATTAACTTATTTTATTAATGTATTATTTTATACGCATATATGGCAGGTGGACGGAATAATAAAATAATGAATAAATATTAAATCATTAATTGCACTTAAAAATCATTTAAAATGAATATTTGAACAATTATAAGATTTTATCATTAGGAAATAAACACTTTTATTTTATAAAAAATAAATGCAATACATAGGAAAAAAAATCTCAATTTAAAAAGTTAGTGATTTATTAAGGAATTAAAAACAAACTATATAAAATCTGCATACCTGCAATATTCATACTGCATATCACAGAAATAGTATGGGTAGTACATTATTATGCTGATCCAAACATTCCCTCTGTCTCTGCTGTATGGAGTCTATATGGTTACTATCAGCAGTGCAGCACATTTACATATCAAACACACACACACACACATACTGTACTTCTCCAATCCTGCCTCCGGTGTGACGTACAGGACTGTTGACAGGAAACAGATTAGTACTTAATGCAGACTGATGTATCGCCTCCATCACGCTCAACACACACTCATATTCAGTGTGTGTGTGTGTGTCACTGCAGCGTAGCGTCTCTGATCTTTAGCATTTTTTTAATAACGCACTTTGTTTCTTTTTCCAAGATTAAATTTTCTTTTCCATCGGAATGCTGTCAGATCAGGTCAGAGGGTCATTTTTTACAGAGTGGCGTTCCTAAAGAAAAACCTCACATTATTTTACAAGGAAATGTGATTAAGACCAAATACAAGCCATATAATAACCCTCCAAGAGCGTGGTAAATTACAAAATCTGAGAGAAATAGAAAAAGCAACTTATTCCAGGTTAAACATCCACTGCAAAAATGGAAAGACTCTAACAGAGGGAGAGAGACAGCTGCGCGCATGAGGGTCAGATCTGCACTTTCTCACGACCTCCTGATCTGAGCTCCAGCGTGAACGGCTGATTAAGCAGTTATTGATTAGACTGGCTTGTTAGCATCAGCACACACACACAGCAGAGGCTCAAACGAATTAACCAGATGAATATTTCCACCGCAGACAGGACAGCAGTCGACACACGTCATGACGACCAACGATCAATAAACCTCACGCCACAAACGCCATCATATCACACTCCACTTCCTAAGGAGCTTGCTCAACATTTTTCCTTGATCTTTGACAGTAAAAGAACGGAAACATACTGGAACTCCAACAGAACTTAAAGCTGCTCTATGTAACTGTACTAATACATAAAAACATCATATGTTTCCAGATATTTAAGATGAAAAACCACGATACAGTCAGTTATTCTACTTTGAAATGTCAGTTTTTGTCGGTGACTCCGCCCACTGCCAGTTTATCCAATAGTATTTCGTTACCTCGGGTTGCCAGTTAGTGGAAAACACAGCATATTTCAGCCATGGAATTCGGTAAACCAACAGGGTCAGAGATCACAGATTTTACCCGACCTAAAAAGCCTAGCTATCTTGTGCTATCAGTCTGGCAACCTGCGTGAGCACTGTGTCTGAAGACGAGGGGGCGGCAGAAATAATGGGCGTGTACATGTCTTAATGAAGACACGCCCCTTCAAACAGAGCGTTTGAAGACTAGAGACTCAAAAACAGTGTAGAAAAGGGTTGTTTATTTCTAAATTATGACTGCTTTTGACCTAAAAGCTTGATTAAAGATACATGCTAAGTTCTGTTTCTGTGAAAAAACAATGCTACAGTCAGTTATTCTACTTTGAAATGTGCGTTCCGTGACGAAATGTCATTTTTGTTTGGTTTGTGACTCCGTCCACTGTCAGTTTATCCAATAGTATTTCGACACCTCGGGTTGCCAGTTAGTGGAAAACAGTATATTTCAGCAATGGAAGCCAGTGAACTAACTGAGTCAGAGATCATAGATTTTACCCAACATTAAAAAACCGTGCCATCTCGTATCGTCAATCTGGCAACCTGCGTAAGCACTTTGCCTGAGGATGAGGGGGCGGGAGAAACAACGCTCTACAGTATTTTGAAATTGGACTGCAGTACTCATTTCAACCACTAGCTCTCAACATTGCATACTCACCTTTAATTGTGAAGAAGTACATGTCTTAATAAAGACACGCCCCTTCAAACAGAGAGTTTGAAGACTAGATACTCAAAAACAGTGTAGAACAGGGTTGTTTATTTTTAAATAATGACTACTTTTGATGTAAAAACAGTATTTAAGATACATGCTAAGTTTACAATCTTGTTTCTCCGAAAGACAACACTACAGTGAATTATTCTACTTTGAAATGTGCGTTCCGTGTCAAAATGTCTGATTGGTCTGTGTGACTCCGCCACTGATCTATATATAATGACTGGATCGCTCATTGCGTTCTAAACTGCCGTTAGGCAGTGAAGCCACCGGAAGTGTTCGATCCGCCATCTTACTATTCCCTACCGACAAAGAGCACCATTGACTCACAGCTAAACCGCTGACCTAAAATCACCCGATTTTAAGCGTATCAGTCACTAGTTACAGACTAATTTTTATAATATGTGTATGTAAATTAATTTTTACTTAAAATGTTATCTGCGATGTTTATCGTCTTTTCGGGCAGGATAACCGATGTTTTGAAATCGTTCAGGTGGGTTTGTCAGCTGCGCACTTACCGACACAGTTAACTGATCCAACACAAAATATATTTCTTTATGTAAGGAATTATGTAGGACATATTGAACATGAACTGACCTGATTTTGCCCAATTTCGTCAATGAAAATAGTCTGAAACAAAGCTGAGCCGCATCTCGATTCAAACACAGCTGTGTTTTGTTTATGAATGAACGTGCATTTTAAACGAAGCTGAGTCATTGATTCAGTGATAAAATTAGTGACTTATTACCGCCATCTGCTGACAGTTAGTTTAATTTTTAGTTTCATTTTCATTTTATCTTTTATTTTATTTAAATCACTTGATATTTCTATATTCAGAATGTTATATTTGACATTTTTGTATTATTAACGTTTATTAACATTTATCTCAACATGAATAGTATGTATGCTGAATTAACAAACGTTTAAATCATTACCTGCTTCAAAATGATGTTAACGAAATAATTGTTGAAACATGCATTTAGCCTGTACGAATAAAAACACTATAACAAAACAGCATAAACAGTGATTTAGTGTGAGGCATATTATATATATACACAGCATAAATGTTTATTCAGATTTCAGAATGAGCATTTTGTCATTTGTAAACATGGTGAACGTCCGATGTTTGTCATGTTCATGATGTTTGCTACTGTAATGTATATTTTTAATAAGCAGAGGGAATTCCGGACATTAAACAAATGAACGTTTACATGCGTATGACGTTTGCATTGTGAGAATGTACAGTGAGACGTCGGATATGAAAACGCTGACTTGTTAGGTGATGTTTTCTCATTAAAATCGTATAATTTCCTATTCATTCAATAGAATGTTTGCGAGTACTAGGGAATAGCAATATGGCGGCGCGGTGGCTTCACTTCTATGACGTCATGAGCTATCCAGTTCTCTATTATAGATCAGTGGACTGCGCCCACTTCTAATTTATCCAATAGTTTTCGACACCTCGGGTTGCCAGTTAGTGGAAAACACAGCATATTTCAGCCATGGACGCTGGTGAACCAACTGGGTCAGAGATCACAGATTTTACCCAACATTAAAAAACCTTGCCATCTCGTGTGGTCAATCTGGCAACCTGCGTAAGCACTTTGTCTGAGGATGAGGGGGCGGGAGAAACAACGCTCTACAGTATTTTGAAATTGGACTGCAGTACTCATTTCAACCACTAGCTCTCAATATTGCATACTCACCTTTAATTGTGAAGAAGCTATCAGAGATAGCAGATTCTACCCGACCTAAAAAGCCTTTCAGTCTAAGGCAAAAGGGATATTAACATGCGTATAAATCAACTCATCAACTTACCTTTTTACTGTCAACTGCTTTCCTGTTGCATGTCCTCAATCTGGCAACCTGTGTGAGCATTGCATCTGAGGAGGAAGGAGAGGGAGAAGCAACGCTTTCCAGTATTTTGAATTTTGACTGCAGTGCCCATTTCAACCACTAGCTGTCAATATTACATACTGCACCTTTAATTGTGCTTAATCTTTTGACATATAACTGGTCAATGTACATTCACATTTTTACAGTTCTACATGTAAAATGATTCTTTAATATGCAAAGATGTTACCCAATCACAACAATGGGCGTGTACATGTCTTAAAGGAGACACGCCCCTCAAACAGAGTTTAAAAATCAGAGACTCCAAAACAGTGTAAGGGTTGTTTATTTCTAAATTATGAGCGCTTTTGACATAAAAACAAAAATCTTACCAACATTATCAAATTAGGGTTAATATACAGTGTTTTGCTTTACATTAAAATGCATAATTATTTCAAATAAAACTACATGTCTAGGGGTAGTAAACGTTTGTGAGAGAGCGAGATCCTGATCTGTAAAATGCTATTTTCCAATTCTGGCGTTCTGGCATCAATATTTTATTGCTAATGTTTCTTTAATAACCAGGAAAACAAACACACACCACAGTACTGCCCTTGGATTTTCACAATAAACGTCCCATGAAAACTGCATGTGTCTCAAACCCTACAGAGCTGCTGACCTACACTGCGATTGGGCATCACAGGTGTTTTCAAACCATCAAGTGTTCCAACGTGACAGTGATGACTAACACTCCTGACAACTCATTAGGTTTTGAGACACAGACAAGCACACAAAAGGATATTAAGCATCAAATCTGTCTTAAAATTAGTCTTAATCTTTCATCAACTTACTCCACCTCAGAAAGGATTATATAGACACACACACCCACACACACCTACACTTGAATTTATATTTCACAATAGAATTTAAGAATTTTTTGAATGCAAACCCAGTTGACAATTACTAAAATTTGTGGCTTTATCAGGCCTTCAGGAGTTCACCTTTTTTGCATCATTAGTGATCTAAAGTAAAACCGTTTCTTAACCGGACTGGTTCTAGATCGGTGAGAATGTGGATCCAGCCGGTTCTAGATCGGTGCGTGTCTGGACGAGCAGATGGCCGTGTGTCTGGACGGTGAGCGTTGAACAGCGCTCTACTGACACGTCCCTCAAAACATTTCCAAAAAACACTCACGCAGCATTCCTGGCAACATCCAGAGCCGACACCATCTGTCTCCACATGCACTGAATAAATGTTATTGAGGGACACATGAATCACAGAGCCATGAATAACGTATCAGCAGATGACATCATCATCATCATCACAGCTCTTTCTGCTCCATTGTTTTTCCCCAACAGCAACATGATCACAGAGACCACACGAAGAAGCTGAAGTCTCCTGCGTTTCATCCCAATAATCTCAAATGTGTCTCTTCTAGAGTTTCAGAAGAGATCCAAACAATTTCTGTCCGATACAAGAATTCCAAGAAAAAAGTCAGAATTATGAGATGTAAAATGAAAATTCGGACAAAAAAGTCAAAACTGCACAATGTAGTTAAAAAAAAAAGTAGTTTAAAAAAACAAAAAACAAAAAAAAAGTCAAAATTGGACATTTATTGCAATTCTGAAGAAAAAGTAAAGAATATCTATTGTGGGAAAAAAATTTGAATTATGAGATAAGAAATCACAATTACCTTTTTATTTTATGTTTTTTTAATCTCTAGCGAAACAAAACAACTGCAAGATTCAGAATTCCAAGAAAAAAGTCAAAATTGTAACTTGTTAATAACTTGCAATTTTGAGGGACAGAGTTTGAGTTTCCCAGAGTTTGAGCAACTACCTTTTTCGCAACTACCTATCACTAGACGTAAATTTGCAAAATTAAAATTTGCAAAAGTAAACCTTGTTTTTAGTTAAAAACTTGCAATTCTGAGAAAAAAAAAAAGAATATCTAGATGTAAACTCACAGTTATGATTTTTTTGTGAGAACAAATTCTGAATTGTCAGATAAGTCGCAAACCTTTTTATTTACATTTTAAATCTCGAAACAAAACAACAACTGCAAGATTCTCAGAATTCCAAAAAAAGTCAAAATTGTAACTTGTTTATAACTTGCAATTTTGAGGAACAGAGTTTGAGTTTCCTTTGAGAAATATTAAATAAGAGTTACTTTTTTTAATACAAACACAATAAACAACAACAAAAAAATTATGTACAGTCTCAATTACGAGTTTATTGTGATAGAAAAGTATGAATTGTGAGATAAAAACTCACAATCGTAAGAAAAAGGTCAGAATTGTGAGATAAAAAGCCGCAACCTTTTTTCAGGGATCTCAATATGAACTATAATGTTTCTCATAACTCTTTTTCAAAAACAAATTTTCTCTGTGAATTACACATTGAGAGAGAGTTTTAGACGTGGAAGACCCAAATCCAGTTTCAGAAGAGATTTTAGACAATTTCTGTCTGATACAAGATATTTTTTAAACTGTGATGAAAACTCACAATTGCAAAAAAAAAAAAAGTAAAGTAAAAAACTACAAGATAAAAACTTGTCAAAAAATGTCAAAATCGCACACTTGCAATTGCAGAAAAAAATCTGAATTGTCAAAAATTCTAAAAAAGTCACAAACCTTTTTATTTTTTATGTTTTAAATCTCTACCGGAAACCTAAAGTTTCCTTTGAGAAAAAAATGAACTGAGAACACATTTTTATTACAAACATAATGAAAACAAAACAAAAAATACGTACACGAGTTGTGAGATAAAAAGTTGCAACTACCTTTTTTCAGAGATCTCAATATGAACTATAATGTTTCTCATAAATCTTTTTCAAAAACAAATACATGATATATATACAGCTTTTGGGTATCCAAACATTTTCTCTGTGAATTACACATTGAGAGACAGTATTAGATGTTGAGGACACAAATCCATAACACAAACACATTACATACTACATAAACTAATTAACAAAATTAAAAATACAAGCTTCAGGCACACATCTGTCTTTCTCTCACTTAACAAAATATTAATCTGGATAAATAAAAAACAAAACAGATCTCCTCCTGGGACAGTCACTGCTCTCTTCCTCTCTCATGAAAATATTACTCCATCTCTGAAAAATGGAGTTCACAGGCCAGATGTTCGAATCTGCATCTAAGCGATAATATATTTAACTTATGTTAGAGGCAGAACAGAGGATAATAACTAATGGGCCAAAGAAAACTGATTCATATATGCATGAACATCATATGCTAGAAAATAAAATACTAAAATAACAGTTACATTTAACCTAGCTATAAATATGTTGCACAAAACAATACACACATAACATATATGCATGTTGTATTGCATTGTAATGTTGATTTACATACTGTCAGTGCTTGCACTGTTAAGAGAGGAACTGTACTCTGGAAAGAAAATCTTATTTTAATTCCTAGAGAGTAAGAGATAAGTTTTATGTTTATGATGGAGACCCGGAGAAACCCCGGTCAGGGTCAGTCTGATCCTCCAGTACACACATTTACACCTCTGTCATGTTCTTATACTAACATGACTTCTTCATTCACACTCTGTCACCATAGCAATACTAGAATCCACCTATTTGTTCAGCTGTCAGTCATGTGAACTCATCTTTAACTAGCACAAACAAGTGGATTCCAGTGCTGTCACGGTGACACAGAATCTGAATCCGATTCCAATCTGATCCTGTCACCATGGCGATATTAGAATCCACCTGTTTGTCGAGCTGTCAGTCATGTGACATGATCTTTAACTGGTACAAACAGGTGGGTTATAGTGCTGTCACGGTGACACAGAATCCAAATCTGATTCCAATCTGACTCTGTCACCATGGCGACACAGTCAGAATCCAAATCCGATTCCAATCTGATTCTGTCACCATGGCGACACAGTCAGAATCCAAATCCAATTCCAATCTGATCCTGTCGCCATGTCAACATTAGAAACCACCTGTTTGTCCAGCTGTGCTGTCACAGTGACACAGAATCCAAATCTGATTCCAATCTCATTCTGTCACCATGGCGACACAGTCAAAATCCGATTGCAATCTGATTCTGTCACCATGGCGACACAGTCAGAATCCAAATCCAATACCAATCTGATTCTGTCACCATAGTGACAGTAACAACCACCTGTTTGTCGAGCTGTCAGTCACGTGACATGATCTTTAACTGGTAAAAACAGGTGGGGTCTAGTGTTGCCATGGTGACACAGTCAGAATCCGAATCCAATACCAATCTGATTCTATCACCATAGTGACACTAGAAACCACCTGTTTGTCGAGCTGTCAGTCATGTGACCTCTTCTTTAACTGGCATAAACAGGTGGGGTCTAGTGTTGCCATGGTGACACAGTCAGAATCCGAATCTGATTCCAATCTGATTCTGTCACCATGGCAACACACAAGAACACACCTGTTTGTTGAGCTGTCAGCAATGTGACATTGCCTTCAACTGGCACAAACACATGGGTTCTAGTGTTTCCACAGTGACAGTCAGAATCTGAATCTGATTCCAATCTAATTCTGTCACCATGGCGACACTAAAACCTGCTTGTTTGTCGAGCCGTCAGTCATGTGACATAACCTTTAACTGGCACATGCAGGTGGGTTCAACTGTTGCCATGGTGACAAAAGTCAGAATCCGAATCCGATTCCAATCTGATTCTGTCACCATGGCGACACTAGAAACCACCTGTTTGTTGAGCTGTCAGTCATGTGACTATTTTAATTGACACAAATCGTTAATATTTTGAATCAGACTTTATTATGTTGTGTTCCTGTTATTTTAATTATGTTTTAGTAATTTTTTTATTATTTACTTATTTATTTATTTTTTTAATTAGTATTTAGAAACAGAATAACTAGAACTACATGAAAGTGAGAAATGGGAATCTCTCTCTCTCTCTCTATATATATAGGGGGTGAAAATGTATGAAAACACAAATACAGTTTTATCAGGTTACCAGTTAGGTTAAGTGCAATGCACAAGTATGCACACTTTGGCTTTGTGACCAAAATGTAGCATGCATATGAATTCAAATATAATATATGCAACATGCTCCATCTTTCAATGCACCATGGAGTCCTTGGCCTAAAAACTGTAGGTGACCCCTGCTTTAGCCCGTATATATAATGCATTATGAACGTATTCTCAATGCATTATTAAAATCTTTAGGAGTATGACTAGCTGTTATCTGACAGGACTGATGGCGAAGTGTGCATTCTGAAGATGAACTGAATTATGCAGAACAAAAGAGTGATGGAACAAGCGTTTCATCGATACCGATGCTCATCTGAATTCTGCAGCTGTTCAGCCGAGGATAAAAGACTGAATATTTTTGTACTTCGTGACAAAACTTTAACAAAACGCTAAACAGAGAGAACGCAAGATCCAGCACCCAAGAGACTCAAGAGAAGTGTTGTGTGTGTGTGTGTGTGTGTGTGTGCACGCGGAGGGTGTTTGGGGTTGGCGGGGGTGTTAGATTAAAAATCTGTTCAAAGGATGAGAAAGAAAGGGGTGAAACAATGACAGAGAGAAAGGGGAAGTGTTTGTGCGTTAATATTTAATCTCAACGGGCGTCACTCCATAATGTCAATGTGTAAATGCACTTGTTTGATCGCTAATATCGTTCCTCATTAATTATGTGAACACATACCAACATTTCCTTGCTTCTGAGCTTCTGCGCAATGTTGTCTTGTGCATTTACTCTGAATATATTAATATATGTTTATGTAAATATAGTAGACATAGGAAGGTCTCATGTGAGTTCATACTGAATGACCTACAAAGATGTGTGTGGGGGTTTAGTTCACAATAATTAGGGAACAAAGTGAGCTAAATCTGACAAAAACTTCCTTTGGGGACATGCAAGGACGTCCTCAGTTGAAGAAAAACAACTCAAAAATAAAGTAAATCATTTTAAGTAAAAAAGTTCACTGTCATTCAAGACTTTTCTATGTGTTTTGTCACTTTTCATTTGTTTGTATAAGAAAAAAATGATTAATCAGCCTCTCAGTATAATATTTTTTTAATATAATTTTATATAATGTACTCTACTGCTGACATTTTTTTTATAAGAAATTAATACTTTTATTCAGCAAGGATGCATTAAACTGATAAAAAAAATACAGTGAAGACATTTATTATGGTTTTCTACAAAAATATTATTATTAATAATAATAATAATAATGTCTAACTGTAAGATATTATATTCCTGTTATTTCAATTATGTTTTTAGAATTTTTAAAATTTATATTTTTTATCTTTTTTATTTTTATTTATTAGTATTTTAAGTAGAACTAAATGAAAATGAGAAACTAGCTGGATTTGTCAACTAGCTGAAAATGTTTACTTTATTTCAAGTGTCAAAAAGTACTTTCAAATATTTTTTATGTTTTTGTAATAAAATCTTCAATAAAATAAAATAAGTATATATATACACATTTCAGATAATCTTTGTTTTATTTCAAGTAACAAAAAGTACTTGAAAGACGTAATCTTTTTTTACATTTTCGTTTTATTGTTTTAGTTTACAATAACTAAAAACTACATGAAAAAGAGCAACTAGCTGGATTTGGAAACTAGCTGAAAAAAATAAAATAAGATAAAAGTATATATATATATATATATATATATATATATACACACATATATACACACACACACATTTCACATAATCTTTATTTTATTTCAAGTAACAAAAAGTACTTTCATGCATTTTTTACATTTTTGTTTCACTGTTTTAGTTTACAATAACTAAAAACTACATGAAAAAGAGCAACTAGCTGGATTTGGCAATTAGCTGAATTGGAATAAAATATAATAAAAGCAATAAGTACATATATATATTTCAGTTAATCTATATTTTATTTCAAGTAACAAAAAGTATTTTCACGTCTTTGTTAAATTATATTGTTAAGGTTTTCTAGATAAATATTAAACAGCACTGTTTTGTCAAAATTTATAATCATAATAATAATAATAATGTCTAACTTTAAGATGTTAAATGCTTTTGAGTGAATAAAAAATAAATATATATTTTATACAATTTATATATTAAACATCTATATTTTTATGCAGCAAGAATGCATTAAATTGATCAAAAGTGACAGTAAAGACATTTATAATGTTAGTTTCTACAAAAAAATATGAAGCAGTACACCTATTTTCAACATAGATTATAATCATTTTTCTTGTAGAGCAAATCAGCATATTAAAATAATTTCTAAAAGATCATGTGACACTAAAGACAACAGTAATGATGCTGAAAATTCAGCTTTGATCACAGTAACAAATTACAGCTTACAGTGGATTCAAATAGAAATCAGTTATTTTCCATTTTCACAAAATGTCTGTTTTTACTGCATATTTAATCAAATAAACGCAGCCTTGGTGAGCAGAAGAGATTTCTTTCAGAAACATTACAAAAGTGTTTATTTTGTGGCTCACCCAATCCAATCTTAGAACTGAAACTATGTGTTTTATAAAAGTTATGCGCCGTATTATGAGTTTACAAATACTCAACATTGACTTTTGATGAATTTCTAACACATCTTCCTTCTATCACCATCTCAGCTGAAGCGTATACGTTTGTTTCAAAGGCAGTCGCATCTCGAAATGTTCCCTGAGCGTTTACTGCCAGCGCACACACACAAACAAGACGCGTTTCGACAAACACACGCACTAACAGTCACAGACACACAACCCACTCTCTCCGCTCCTCTTTAATTTTCCATCGCTCTCTCACTCTTAACTGGCATTCACAGTGCGGCGCTTTGAACTAGTGCAGTGCAGGATGGCAGATTACCCATGAGACCCCTGATCAGCTTTGAAGCCCTGCTTTGATTCCCCTCCACACATTGACACACTCCCACTCCATTTTCTCTCTCTTACACACACACATTCAGCCTGTGCGACCTCTGTCATTTGACTTCAGCTATTCACTTACTACCACAAACCCTAAAGACTCTAATAGCACAACAGCTAACCACAATGCAATTATAGTCCAGAACAGTCACTAAAGTGTGAAATTGTGAGGTACATTATTGAACTTTTTAAAAAGGAATTTCAAACTTTTATTCAGGAAGGATGCATTAAAGGAGAAGTCCACTTTCAAAACAAAGATTCACATATAATTTACTCACCCCCTTGTCATCCAAGATGTTCATGTCTTTCTTTCTTTAGTCGTAAAGAAATTATGTTTTTTGAGGAAAACATTTCAGGATTTTTCTCCATTTTCTCTTTTCGAAAAACTCCCTCAACTTCAAAAATAATTTCAAAATCATCCTACATCGCTGCAGAAGTACCGACACAGTCTTTGCAATGTGAACATGCAAAGAAGATCAAACACCCTTAAAGGAGAAGTCCACTTCCAGAACAACAATTAAAAAAATAATTTACTCACCCCCTTGTCATCCAAGATGTTCATGTCTTTCTGTGTTTAGTCGTAAAGAAATTATGGTTTTTGAGGAAAGCATTTCAGAATTTTTTTTCCATATAACGGACTTCATTGGTGCCCTGAATTTGAACTTTCAAAATGCTGTTTAATTGCAGCTTCAAAGGCTCTAAACGATCCCAGCCGAGGAAGAAGGGTCTTATCTAGCGAAACGACCGGTCATTGTTTCAAAAAATCTTTTTAAGCACAAAAGCTTGTGTAGCACAGGCTCTGGGATGCGCGTCCACAGGTCATTCTTGAACAATTCGTTAATTTTGAATGAATCTTTAATGTGACTCGGGAAGAAAGGAGTCGTCTCGGGAAGTGATTCGTTCAGTCACGCATGCGCAACATTCTATTAGGTTCTGTACTGGAATTAATTCACCTGTTTCAAGTCTTCGGGTTTTTCGAGTCGTTCGTTCATCTTATGGGGCTGTCACGTGATGCTGATTTTGCAAAAAAAACCCCGAAATGACTCAAAAAAAGATTCGTTCATTTTGCTGAACGAGACTCAAAGGTCCGATTTGGTAAAATGATCTGAACTTCCCATCACTACTACGAATCACGTCTTCGAATCACCACAAGTTCATCGTCTGTGTCCGGCTCAAAAAGGTAGAGTTTGTCAAAACACTCCAGCTTATTTTCTCCTACAACTTCAGAATCGTCCGACATCGTTGTACCTTGTTGTTTGTAAAAAGCGTTTGACTTACTTCCACTTTGTTAGTCTTTGAGCGTTCGCTTTGTAAACACTGGGTCTGTGGCTCCGCCTATGTTCCGCGTGACCTTTCAACGTGATTTAACGGATCCCAGAGCTATGCTACACAAGCTTTTGTGCTTTAAAAGTATACAAATGTTTATTTTCTGAAAAAAATGACCGACTGATTCGCTAGATAAGACCCTTCTTTCTCGGCTGGTATCATTTAGAGCCCTTTGACGCTGCATTTAAACTACATTTTGGAAGTTCAAATTTGGGGCACCAATCAAGTCCATTATATGGAGAAAAATCCTGAAATGTTTTCCTCAGAAAACACAATTTCTTCACGACTGAAGACAGAAAGACATGAACATCTTGGATGACAAGGGGGTGAGTAAATTATTTGTGAATTGTTGTTATGGAAGTGGACTTCTCCTTTAACAAAAAAAGGTAAAACAGCGATATAAGACGATTTTGAAATTGAGGGAGAGATGAGATGGGAGTTTTTCGACATACCCTAACTGTCATGAACCGGAAAAAACAGTCCAGGCAGAGTAAGACAAGACGAGCGTTTGGCATTAAAAAGTAAATAAACTGTATTATTTTTATGAAAATAACCGATCGTTTCGCTAGATAAGACCCTTCTTCTTCGGCTGGGATCATTTACAACCGCATTTGGGATCGTTTGAAGCCGCATTTAAACTGCGTTTTGAAAGTTCAAAATCGGGGCACCATATGTAGAAAAATGGTGAAATGTTTTCTTCAAAAAACAATTTCTTTACAACTGAAGACAGAAAGACATGAACATCTTGGATGACAAGGGGGCGAGTACATTATCTGTCAATTTTTGTTCTGGAAGCGGACTTTAAAAGTAACAGTAAAGACATTTAGAATGTTACAAAATATTTATGTCAAATAAATGCTGCTCTTTTGAACTTTCTATTCATCAGTAAATCCTGAAAAATAAAACGTATCACGGTTTCCACAAAAATATTGGGCAGCGCAACTGCTGAATGTTTCTTGAGCAGCAAATATTAGAATGATTTCTGATGGATCATGTGATGCACTAATGATGTTAAAAAATCAGCTTTGATCACAGGAATAAATTTTACTTTAATATATATGAAAGTATATATTAAACACACACAGACAGAGTTGAAATGACAGCTGAGATATGTGTGTGTGTTTGTCCTCAGGGTCAATAAGAGTCTCTGACCTTACAGCAGCTTTTAGCACATTCTCAAACAGAAACCTCGGTCAGTCTCACAGATCACACTCATCCCTCTTTCATCTGCAGTTCTGCAATGAATGGTGTGCGTGTGTAAAGTGGTAACTTTGTGCAAAGCAGCAGCTGAAACGGCTTGTCGATAGCTGATTGACTTTTAGCGCTCAATAAAATCTGTCAGCTAATTAGAAAGGCACGTGTTTAACGTGGACTAATCAATCACTTTTAACTCTTAGACAGACACATGCAAACACATTTACCAAATGACGTGAGGTTACACATTTGGATTAAGCGATTTGCGATCATACATGTACAAGTCTAGCATCAGTACGATTTAATGTTTTTTTTTTTTTTTTTAAAGAAGTCTCCTATGCTCACGAAGGCTGCATTTATTTAATAAAAAATACAGTAAAATTGTAAAACATCATTATAATTAAAAAAAAGCTGTTTTTTTATTTATCAAGGATGCATTAAATTGATTAAAAGTGACAGTAAAGTCATTTATAATGATAGTTTCTACAAAAATATGAAACAGGACATCTGTTTTCAACATTGATAATAATCAGAAATGTTTCTTGAGCAGCAAATCAGCATATTAGAATGATTTCTGAAGAATCATGTGACACTGAAGACTGGAGTAATGATGACGAAAATTCAGCTTTGATGATAGGAATAAATTACATTTTAACGTATATTTACATAGAAAACAGCTGTTTTGAAATATAATAATATTTTACAATTTTACTGTATTTTTAATCAAATAAATGCAGGCTTGGTGAGCAGAAGAGACCTGTTTATTAATGTGGCTCATCCAGTCCAATTGTTGGTTTTCATTATGGTTCTACAAAAATATTGGGCAGCGCAGCTGTTTTCCATCATTGATATTAATCAGAAATGTTTCTTGAGAAGCAAATCAGCATATTAGAATGATTTCTGAAAGATCATCTGCCACTGAAGACTGGAGTAATGATGCTGAAAATCCAGCTTTGATCACAGGAATAAATTATATATAATATTATATTACATATTAAACGTGTGTGTCCTCAGGGTCAATAACACTCACTTTTATCTCTCAGACAGACACATGCACACACACATTTACCAATATGACACTGTGATGTTACACATCTGGATTAAATGATTTGCGGCCATACATGTACAAGTGTGGCATCAGTAAGATTTAATGTTTTTTTTTATTTTTTATAAAGAGGTCTCCTTTGCTCACCAATGCTGTATTTATTTAATTAAAAATACAGTAAAATTGTAAAATATTTTTATAATTCAAAAAAGCTGGTTTCTATGTAAATATATGTTTAAATGTAATTTATTTCTGTGATGCAAAATGAATTTTCAGCATGATTACTCCAGTCTACAGTGTCACATGATTGTCACATGATCCTTCAGAAATCATTCTAATATGCTGACTTGCTGCTCAAGAAATATTTATGATTATTTATTATTACCCATTATTTATTGAAAACAGTTGTGCTGCTTCATTTTCTGTGGAAACAGTGATATATTTTCAGAATCATTTGATGAAAACAAAGCATTTATGTAAATTTTTTTGTAACATTATTAAATGCCTTTACTGTTACGTTTGATACATTTTATGCATCCTTGTTGAATAGAAGTATTAATTTTAAGTTATGTTGTACACTGTAAAAAAAAAAGTTGTTTCAACTTTAAAAAGTAAGTGTTTGTGCTGCCTTAAAATTTTAAGTTTAGTCAACACGAAATGTTAAGTTGTACTACACCAAAACGTGGATATTTGAGTTGAGTAAGCTTAAAATTTTAAGGCAGCAAAAACACTTTTTTAAGTTGAAACAACTTTTTTTACATTAACTACAGTGTGTGTAACTTCAGCTGTATGCAGTAGCCATGAGAAGATTAGATCATGTTACTGACTCGTTTTTGAATCTCGTTCAGCCAAATGAACTAATGTCCATTCAGATCATTTTATTCATTTGTTACAATGTTACGTTTTCAGTCACTAAATTCTCTAAACATGTCCATATATGCATCTTTGATCATATTCTAAATTAGAAAATAGTTATGCAGCCAGAGATAAGTTATGAGAAACATAAATTCCCTTGTCAGGTGACAGATGCAATGAACGATTCATTCACAAATCACCCATTACTAATAAATCGCACACTCCACCTTTAAATAAAAAGGGTGAAAGATACAAAATACTTTCCAGGTAATTGTAGCATCTACTAAAATTTGAGATGCACTTATTTTAATTTTGCACACTATTTAGGACAGACAGTATCTGATTTAGTGATGCAGGGAGAGAAAGACAAAAAAAAAAAAGACAATGAGAGTGAATCTGTGGAAAGAGTTAATTAACAGCGGGTCATTAAGATGGTGATGCCTCGTTAAATACATTATCTTGACCTTGACAAACACACACACACTATCTGAGGGCCCGAGGGCCTGTTCATGCTGAATATCCCAGTTCGTTTGAATCCTTCATTCTTCTGGTTAGAAATGCAGCGACAATTAACAAGAGAAAAAAAAAGTCTCTTTTATTGCTCAGGGGACCTAATGTTCTCATTAACGACTCATTTAAGTCTCAGCTTTGTTTCTGATGCTTCTCCTACAGTAAAAACACGCCCAAATAGTCAATAGTTGAAACACTGAATTTTATGACATACATAAAATGATAACAAAAAAAAAGAGTAAAGAGTCAATATCACCGTCGTTAACTGAAACTATATAAAAATATTTTTGTTAATTAAAATAAAGCTGAAAGAAAATATAACTATTAGATAAAAAAAACTTGAAAAATTATGAAAAATTATGCTTTGGCACCTATTGAAATATCTAATATTTAAGTACTAAAATTACTAACTGAAATAAAACTGATGTTGAAATTATTTATTTATTTTTTAAGATTTTTTTAAAGACCAAAAATAAACAAAAAATTACAAATGTGTGCAACACTACTACAATTTAACAAAACAAAAATCTGAAAATATAACAATTCTCATTTTAATTTTCAGTTAATCAGTTATTTTATATTCTTGGCTGAATCTATGCACCCAATTATATTTTCTTTTATATTTTTATATATTTTTTAATTAATTAGTGCAGAATTCTTTTATATTTTTTTAAAGTAGTAATTTAGTACTTTTAACATTTTTTTTTATTCATTTTATTTTTTATAATAAAAAATAAATTTATAATTTATTAATAAATGTATTATTATTAATTTTGCATGATTTATTATTATCAAATGTATTATTTATTACTACTTTTTATTGTAATTTATATAATTTTTATTATATATATATATATAAAATATAAAATAAAATAATTTATATATATATATTTATATTATATATATAATTTTTTTTATTATTATTTATACTACTTTAAAGTAAAATTGGCTCATATTGAGATCTCTGGCTTTGAAGTTTTTGTCATCCTGGCAAATCTGAGCGCAATTTGAGACATTATGAAACTCTAGAAGAGACATATGTGAGACTACTGTTGGCTTTTATTTGAGATTTCAGCAAATGCCTCAATTTTTGCTATCTAGAAGAAACAATTGATATTTTAAAGCTATGTTAGTGATATTCTCGTCCTAAAGATACACACTTACACTTCAAACAAACCCAGTGTGTGTGTGTGTGTGTGTGTGTGTGTTTTGATTCGTCAGTGTGTGGCATCTGTCAATGTGTCCGACCGGATGAGACTGTTACCGTGGAAACAAATCTGTCTTTGATTTATCAATGCTATCAATGACAGGGGTGAGTTTACTGCTGTCCTGATCAAACACATCAAACATCAAACACACACCATCAGCGTGAACCGTATGGATCTGTGTCAGCAGAAACACAAGACAGAGTGTCAGAGACACACACTTTCTCTGTGGGATGGAGGTCAGTTCCTCCAATAGGATATGCATGTGATACACTAATGCCAATCATTCACCATTCAGATCAGATCATGTGGTCATGTGATCCATCAGGACAAGGATTCTGATAGTAAAAGGCTTCATCTTGATAACAAAGTAACTTTGTCTGTATTTCATTTTAATTAAGTTTTTATTCTTAAGAGTTTAAATTTGCATTAGAAACCACAAGAGGGAGCCACAACTGGACTCTCCTGTTTGTTGAATAATGTCTATGATCTAAAATTATCATTTGTACAATTTATCAAACTTTCTTGGGAAAGAAATTACAGAGTGTACAATCTAATGGAAGAAAGTACTTTTTAAGTACTAATATATACCTTTAAGGTGCTAATACTGAATGCACAAGACTAATAATTTCTTTTTCTTTTCTTTTTTTTTTTGAGACAGAAACCAAAACTTCCTTGTTAGTCCAACAACAGATTTTACTGAAACCACCTGCCAAAATGACTAATTTTCTACTTATTATTATTTATATGCTTTTATAGTACTTAATAATATTTAGAATTTTTTATTTTTATGTTTCCAATGTTAATCATTTTTGTGATATGCTTTAGTCTTTTCTTATTTTTTAATGTTTCTATTTACTTTTATTTTTCTATTACTTTTATTTTATTATTTTATTTTAGTTTCAGTTTCAGTTATTTTAACTTTTTTTTTTTAGTTTTTTTTTTTTAAGTTTACATACTTTTCATCTAAGGTTTATATTTGTTATTATTTCAGAATTATTTCAATTACAGATTTAAAAAAATAGTTTAAGCTGCAAATAACACCACCATAAATGTTTCAGACAGTAGTTAAAATTTAAATTAAAAAAATATATATATATATACATATATATATATATATATATATATATATACACACACATTTCACAATGTAAAAAAATATATCAGATAAATACTTATAGTTACACTGACAAAATGCTTTTGTTTTTTAAATAGTAAATAAAACAATGATTGTGTTTTAGAAGAAAATTCTATTTCAGTTTTTCTACTTCAAAATTTCACATAATTCATTGTGTTATTTGTTGTTTATTTCTGATTTTTTGTGAAATGTACTAGCCATTTCTGAAAATGTAAAGTATTTTTGTTCAGTGTATTGTCTGTTTTAATCAAACTTTGTGGAAAAAATAAAATATCTTCAGTTTTGACCATTGAAATCAGCATCAGGTGGGATGTTTTTGTTTTAATGTTTCTATTTAATTTTATTTTTCTATTACTCTTATTTTTTTTTATTTTCAGTTTTAGTTATTTTAACTTATTTTATTAACTGTAGTTGCTAAGGCAACATTTCTTATTTTTTAATTTAATTTTTTTTATTTTACAATTTAAATGTAAATAAATGTAATTTTTTAAAGTTTACGTAAACCTTTTCATCTAAGGTTTATATTTGGTTTTATTTTAAAATTATTTCAATTACAGATTAAATTTTTTTTACAAATAGTTGTAGTTACAAATAACAACACCACAAATGTTTCAGACAGTAGTTATTCAGAAAAAAAAATAAAATAAATGTAAATATATATATATATATATATTTCACAATCTCAAAAAATATATAAAATAAATAAATAAATTAAAAAAAAAATATATATATATATATATTATTATTATTATTATTATTATTTTTTTTTTTTTTTAATTGTAAATAAAACAATGATTATTGGAGTATGTTTTAGAAGAAAATTCTATTTTAGGTTGTCTGCTTCAAAAGTTCACATAATTCAGTGTGTTATTTGTTTATTTCGGATTATTTGTAAAATTTACTAGCCATTTCTGAAAATTGGAAGTATTTGTGTTCAGTGTATTGTCTTGTTTTAATCAAACTTTGTGTGAAAAATAAAATAACTTAAGTTTTAACCATTGAGATCAGCGTCAAGTGAGAGTTAGTAGTAATATGGTAGTACAGCATTGGTCATGTGTGTGTTCATCTCTCATGATCACATGTTCAGCGCTGCATCGGGGTCACATTAATCCAGCGGTGCATAATCTCAGTCCTAATCCCCGTCTCTCACAGATCACACACACACGGCCTTTATATAAGAGAATGAAAGACTCAACAGCGGATGTAGACAAATAAAAGACAAATAAAAACCCAGTCAGATTGTTTAGAAACCTTTTCTAAGTTCGTCACAGAGCTTTCAAGCAGAGGGCATTTAATGGGGGTGACAGATGTGATGCTAGCATGACGCGTGTCGTGTCCGTGACGTGTTTGCCTGTAACCCTACAAACCTCCAGGTTGTTTCAGTTCAGTTTTATCAGACAGAACCAGACACAACGGATTGTCATATGTTTAAAAATATAAACTACAAGTGAAAAGTTTTTGAAAAGTAAGATTTTAAATGTTTAAAGTCTGCTTTTATTTGATCCAAAGTACAGAAAGAGCAGTAAATTTGTATATTTTTTACTGTTTAAAATAACTGTTTTCTATTTTAATATGTTAAAATGTAATTTATTCCTGTGATTTCAAAGCTGAATTTTCAGCATCATTACTCCAGTTATCAGTGTCACATGATCCTTCAGAAATCATTCTAATATTGTGATGCTGCTCAAAAAACATTTATTTATGTCTTCACCATCACTTTGACCAATTTAAAGCATCCATGTTAAATAAATGTAGTAATATCTACAATTTATTTCCCAAAATAATAATAAAAAAATGATACCGACTCCAAGCTTTTGAATGGTATAGTGTATAATGTTACATAAATGCTGATATTTGGATCTTTCTATTCATCAAAGAATCCTGAAAAAATGTACTCAACTGTTTTAAATATTGATAACTATATTAATAATAATAATAAATGTTTCTTGAACAGCAAATCAGAATATTAGAATGATTTCTGAAGAATCATGTGACACAGAAGGCTGGAGCAATGATGCTGAAAATTTAGATTTGATCAGAGCAATAAAATATATTCAAACAGAAAATAGTTATTTTAAATAGTAAAAAATTTCAATTTTTTTTGCTGTACTTCGGATCAAACAAATGCAAGCTTTGTGAGCAGAAGCAACTTCTTTAAAAAACATTAAAAATCTTAAAAACTTTTGAATGGTAGTGTATTCAGATTATTTCACCTAATAGTATTCATATATAATAGTATTCATATATAATAATATTATAACTCTTGATTATATATATGTATAATATTTAAAACATAATATAAAATCTAATAAAAAAATATATATAAACATATATTTTTCATTTCAGAGCAGAACAACAACAGTCTTATTCTTAAAGAAAAATTTCAGGTTATTAATGTGTTTCCAAGCAATATTTTTAACTTCAAAATTCCTTAAAAAAAACTTTAGGACATTAAACATAATGTGTTACATTATTTTCATATCAATTTTTTGTAATCCTTATTATTCTATTATCATTTAAGCCTCGTTACTATTATATAATTCAGTTATATTTTAATATAACATTAATCTATTTGTATAATATAAAATATATTTAATGTTTAACCATATTTTTTTTGTTTTATTTAAAAAAATTATATTTTATTATTATTATTATTATTTTATTTATATTATTTATTTTAAAACGCACTTAAAATTTTAAAAATGTAAAAATGTAAAAAAAAAAAAAATGTAAATCAACAACACACTGCAAACAACCTGTTATATGATTTAAAATGTGTGCTTGTATACTAATTTTATATATTATATATTATATTATATATATTAATATATTTATTAATTTATTAAAACCAAGCTTTCTACTACTTATTATTTATATACTACAGTATTATAGTATTTTTTACTCATTTTTATTACTTTATTACTATTTAGGTTTTGTTACAGTCAAGTTTCATTTATTATTATTTTTTATTTTTAATTTAATTTTTGATCTGACATTCATATTTTATTTGAACTAATTTGTATGTAATAGTTTAAGTTTAGGTTAATGATAATAACCCTGGATGGCCCATGGGAAAAGTTTGAGGAGTTATAGCAGATCCGGCCATCACGGAAGTTGCATGAGTGTTTTAGCGTGTTTTTTGCGTGCGCGCTGACGGGACGGACAGCTGAGTAAACCCAACAGACACACTGACATCATCACCACCTCGTTATCATCTCTCATGCTCGGCCTACCTGACAGTCAGGTGATCTCTCCTGACACACATGGGCACAAAGGATCGCCTGACTTCCTCTCAGATCAGAACCGTCCTGACACGCCACCCCCGGACCCGTCCTACAAGGACACACACACACACACACACACAGAGGGAGGGCATTCCCAGCAGGCCTGTCGGGATGACCTTGGTTATCACAGTGTGTCAGGAAACATGAACTCACACTCACACACGTGATGAATCTTCTGATGAAAGTCTCAGCACTTGGCCGTCGTCTGTGATTGAAACGAGAGCGCGTGTTTGTGCGTGTGCGCCTGCGGTGTTTGCTGTCAAAACCTCTGCCGTGGAGAATCTGATACTGTCTCTCCATCCTGATCAATCATCTCGTCTGCTGGAGAAAAAGACCAAAAAGAGAGAATGTGTGTTAGAGGGACAGACAGCGATTCCACTGCAGAAACTTCAAAAGATCACAATATGTTCTTACATGACAAAGAAAAACTTCATGAAGATCTGGGAAAAGTTAAAACATGGACTGAGGCTAAGAGAGGAATTTGATGGAAATAAGCACCGGAGCTTTTCTAGACCACAAACAATCATTGTTATAAAAATATATGAGGAAAGTATGTATGTACTTGTATATTTTGGACAAATGTATTAAATAAATAAAACATAAAGAACTGAACAAGTTAATAAATTAATTTAAACAAAGATATATTAAATATATTCAATAAAATAATATATTTTTAATAGAACTATTACATTTATATTTGTTATTTTAAAAAATATTTCAAATATTTCTTAATTTTATACCATACCATTTGAAAGTTTAGGGTTGGTATGATTTTTAAAATTATTTAAAAAAAAATCACTATTATAAAAAATTATTAATGAAATATTCTTAAGACAAATTACAATTAAAATGAAAAATATTAAAATGAAAATAAAAAGTCTTTAAATAAACAATCTTATATATTTCTTAATTTTTCAGACTATTTTATATATAATATTTATTTGTGAAATATTATCACAATTTTAAATGATTTTTTCTAAGGTAATTAAAATATATATATATATTAAAAAAATAAAAAGTATTTAAATAAAATACATTTTAATAGAACAATTATATTTTTATATTTTAATAAGCAATCTTATATATTTTTTAATTTTTCAGACTATTTTATATATAATAATTATTTGTGAAATATTATCACAATTTAAAATTACCTTTTTCTAAGTTAATATTTTTTAAAAATAAAATATTAAAAGGAAAAAAAAAGTATTGAAATAAAATACATTTTAATAGAACAATTATATTTTTGTATTTTTAAATAATCTTATATTTCTTAATTTTTCACACTATTTTATATATAATATTTATTTGTGAATATATTCACAATTTAAAATTACATTTTTCTAAGTTTTAAAACAATAATAATTTATTACTAATTCATTTTATGTCTAAAGCTACTGTATATAGCTGTGATAGTTTAATGTCTCTTGTACTAGTTTAAATTCTTTTTCTTCTCACAGTAAATTATAAACTGATTTCAACTAAAAGCACTATTTCAAGTCCATTCATTTATTTGGTAAGTATATAAATAAAATAATATGAAGCAAAACAGCAGAATGCAGTCTATGCAAGCTAAAATGTAATCTCTTTTGCACCAATTTAATGTTTTCTGAATGTTATCTAGGACAGATGTGGTCTGTCTTACTGTCGTTTCAATCTTGAGTTTCTCCCTTCATACTGTCACGAGGAAACTTTAATCATCAACATCTGATGTATTCATCACTTACATTCAGTTGCCTGAACACACTTACAGCAGAGTCACCTTGAACCGACATTAACCCCTCTATAAGTGCATGCACTCGCCTCCTCTATAACCACAGACGTGTGTGTGTTATACTGTAGAACATGCATCTTAATATGCTTTAATACTGTTCACAAAAAGACTGAAACTAACAATCAAACAACACTTGCAAAGAGACGGAGAGAAATTATTCCTAATGGTTAACATATTTTTTTTCATGCATTTAAAGTCCAGCATCTCAAAATAATATTGCATCTCATCCTCTTAGTAATGCATAAGTGGGTGTAGAGAGGGATGATGGGTATGGAAGCTTGTTTTCACCACGGGATAAAACAAAAAATGTAATTGCAACTTTTTAGCTTACAATTCAGACTGTTTCCCCTCACAATTTGGTCTTTTGCAATTCTGATGAAAAAAAAAAGAGTCTAAATTGCTAGATATAAAGCCAGAAATCTGAGGTATCAACTCAGAATTATGAGACAAACTCAAAATTGCAATTCTAAAAAAAAAAAAGGAATTGTGAGCAAAAAAGTTACCCTTTTCAAACTTTTATTCTGTAAAAAAAACGAAAAAAAAAAAACAATGTAAATTTGTGAGATGCAAACAGATTTTTGGGGGAAAAAGTCTGAATTATATCTTGCAATTCTGATTTTTTTCTCAGATTTGCATTAAAAAAACTCAACTGTGAAATAAAAGGTCACAATTTTCTATTATATATATATATGTTTTTTTTTTTTTTTATTCCATGGCAAAAACAGGCTTCCACAGAGGGGTTTATTGCAATTGAGTTAAGTTTAAAATGTCCCAGCTAACGAATTTGTTTTCTAATGTTCCCATTAAGTTCTAAAACCTTATTTATGAATGATCTCTGAACATTCGAAATATCCAGTTTTTTAAATATTTGAAAGACATTTTTGGAATGTTAATGGAACGTTTCAATGTATCATTTTGCAAACTTGGAATGTTACTTTTGAACGACCTCTGAACATTCCGAAACAAGTTTAAAAAAAGGTTTAACATTTTAAAAAATGCCAGCTAAAATGTTTAAGAAAACAACATTTCACAGACGATGTATAAATAATGTTGTGCTAATGATTTGAAATCATTATTAAAGACCAGACAACCTTGCCAGAACGCTGTGAGAACCTGTTAGCTGCAGTCTTTTAGGTGAGTTTCAAAGACACACACCTTCAGGGGATCTGAATACTGTACGTCCACGTGTGTCTCTCCGCAATTAAAAATCACTGCGACTAAACATTACTATGTGCGTATGAGATGAAAATCACAGAATGCCTAGCGAAAATCACCTCCCACATCAGTGTGTGTATCAGCAAATCGCTATACTGTATTGGTGTGTGTGCAGCTTGTTTTGTTGCGGAAAGTCTGTTTAAACCAAGGGAATGTTTGATCCCAGCCAATTTAGAGGCCTTTACGAAAGTTTGTGTGTGCGTGTTTGCCAACAGATGTAAAATATTCCTCCTCCTGCGCTAATTATCAGCCCTGAACTGCAAGCAGAGACAGACCATGTGTGTGTGTGGGTGTGTGTGTGATTCGCTTCTCTCCGCAGGCAGGGACGCCCTCTACATTACACAATCCTCTACACACACACACTATAACCCAGAATTTATTTAATTAACAGCAGCTCAGGCCCAAAACTAATGAGCTCTGTGTGTGCGCATATGTGTGTGTGTCAAAGCGAAGGAATCTAGCAGAGGAAACGCACTCTCTGAAATCTAAATGCTACAGCGAGTGAAATCATTAAACTCCAGAAGGAGTGACAGAAGAAAAAGATGAAATGATGAAGAGGATGGAAGGGAAGGATGAAAAGAAAAGGCAGTGTGTGTGTGTGTGTTTGAGAGATTATTTAAGGACAGGTTCTCTGGTGCAGTCATTCAGGGATGAGGCAACTATTTGAAACTGCTCCCAGATTTTAAATGAGCGAGAGACAGAGAGAGAAAGAGAGAGAGAGAGACAGGGATGTTAGTGATATTTATTCTAAAGCAAACAACATACTAAAGCTCACAGACATGAAACATAATGCAAAATATACAGGTAAAGCAAGTGTTTTGAGCTACACAAATAAACTGAATGAATGAAATTCATAACATATCGCAAGCATGTGTCACATTCTCAGTGTGGCCACTAGAGGCGCTATAACAGACTAGCTAGTCAAAGTAAGTTAAACATATTACCGCTCATATATATATATATATATATTTATATATACACATATATATATTTGAAAATCCATCTCAGGGTGCAAAAAAAAAAAAGTTTAAAGTTGCCTTTAAAGTTGTCCAAATGAAGTTCTTAGCAATGCGTATTACTAATGAAAAATTACGTTTTTATATATTTACGGTGGGAATTTTACAAAATATCTTCATGGAACATGATCTTTACTTAATATCCTAATGATTTTTGAAGCCATGAATGAAGCCATATATATGTGTGTGGCATAATATATGTGTGTGTACTGTGTGTAATTATTATGTATATATTTAAGAAATATTTACAAGTATATGTATTTATTATAATTTTTATATAATTTATATTATATAGAAATATTTTATACATAACATATTTCTCTTAAATATATTCATTCGTGTGTATTTATATATGCATAATAACTACACACAGTACACACACATTTACTAGACAAACTCAAACTTTTATTTTGTATGCGATTAATCAAGATTAATATTTTGACAGCCCTAAAAAAATAATAATAATAAATATATATATATATTTTAAAAGAAGCCTCTTTTGCTTATCAAGGCTGCTTTTATTTGATAAAAAATACAGTAAAAATGTGAAATATTTTTACAATATATTACAAAATGTAAATAATTTCTGTGATCAAAGCTGAATTTTCATCATCATTACTCCAGTCTTCAGTGTCACTTGATCCTTTAGAAATCATTCTAATATGCTGATTTGCTGCTTAAGAAACATTTCTGATTATTATCAATAGCTAAGTTTCCATTCAAAGTTGCGAATTTAACTTATGTGCAAAACTGCAATATCACATAAAACATTTGTGAATAAAGCACCGTTTTGAGTCAAAGAGAACTAAATCGTGATAAACTAGCACTAAAAATCACTAATAAAAGTGGGAGAAGTCACTGAATCTAATAATTTATATAATAAATTACTTGCGCCTCAGAAGGAGTAGACGAAACACAATAAATGCAGTCATTGTTTTCGGAGGTGGATGCCTGCTGTTTGGGAACGCAGTTGCGTAAGACAGTTCTGGGAGGCAATTATACAGAAATACATTGATGACAGATTTTGTTTAGGCATTGCAGAATGACCAAAACAACATCTGAGATACTGTGCAACGAGATCTGTTGGTCAAGTTATCCCGTCCCATCATGTAAAGTCACATAACTTGTTCAACGTGCATGGAGGAATTTATTCGGCAAATGTGTTTTCATCTTCGCATTCACATTAACTCTTTAAAACCTGAATAAAAGCATTCATTTCTTTAAAAACAAAAAATAATCTGACATAAACAATGCATGCTTGCATTGGGCATTTAATTCACTGCAATTTTGCTTGATTCTAAACTGACCTGTCTCTTTTCACACCCTCAAAACATGTGTTTGCATGTGCATATGGGCCTAAAAACATGCATTAATTTACAGAGTATTTTTGTGTGCATGTTTAAGTATGAAAGTGTACATATATGTAAAATACCGAGCACTTACTATGCATCACAGTGACACTGACAACATAATCACCACCTGAATCAATCTTCCTCTCTCTCAAACACACACACACTGAATTGGGCCGTTGAGTGCATAACACTCTTGTTTGTTCTGGTTCACGTCACATCAGTTCTTTCTTCTCCCAATAGACTAAAGCACACATACATACGTGGCTGTGTGCTGGAGGAATAATCCATCATTCTCAGGTGAGCGCGGGTTCAGCACTCTTTCTCTTACATACTTTATACATACAAGCTCCTGGACTGCATTAGCAGATCTGACTGAAACCTTCTGTCTAGGAAAGAGAAATCACAAACAAGGTCTTTATTGTCACGCTTCTTTCTCATAGATGGTGGAAATATTGTAAAACAATTTTTATACAGTACAATGAGAAAAAATACTTTTCACTGAAATTTCTAGCAAATTTCACAAATATTACAAAGAAACAGCAAATTAAATATGAACTTTAGGTAGAAAGACTGAAATAATATTTTTTTTGTAAAACATACTTCATTATCCTATGTTTGTTTTGAAAAAAAAAACCAAACAATTTTTTTTTGTGTATTATAATGATATATAAATACTGTACAATTTAAATAAAATACATACAAATTATTAAAATAATCTCTCTTTTGCTTCTTTTAAAATTTAAGGTTCTAAATAAGACTAATAAGGATTATTGGAGTACACTACCAGTCAAACGTTTTTGAACAGTAAGATTTTTTTAATTTAAATTTAAAAATTAATTAATTTAATTTTAATTTTTTTTAAAGAAGTCTCTTCTGCTCACCAAGCCTGCATTTATTTGATTCAAATCACAGCAAAAGTTGTAAATTAAAAAAAAAAAAAAACTATTTAAAACAACTTCTTTCTATTTGCATATATTTGAATATATAATGATTTCTATTTCAGATAAATGCTGATCTTCTGAACTTTCTATTCATCAAAGAAACCTGAAAAAAATTCTACTGAGCTGTTTTCAACATAATAATAATAATAATAATAAATGTTATTTGAGCAGCAAAATCAGAATATTAGAATAATTTTTGAAGGATCATGTGACTGGAGTAATGATGCTAAAAATTCAGCTTTAAAACCACAGAAATAAATGACATTTCAAAATACATTCAAATAGAAAACAGTTATTTTAAATAGTAAAATATTTCCAAATTTTACTGTTATCATTCAATTTTGGATTAAATAAATGCAGAGACTTCTTTGAAAAAACATTAAAAATCTTACTTTTCAAAAGCTTCTTGTTTTACAAGAAACTACCTTCAGTCTTTGTGCTTCATATTTTCACTTTTAATTTGGTGTATTACTTTTGTAATTTTTTCTGAAATTAACTAGCAATTTCTGAGTGATATCTGTTTTCCAGTGTATCTGGATTGTTTAAATTTAAAATTAGTGCTTAATTGACATGGATCTAATGTCATTATTCAAAACTCTTAATGGCCTTACAAGAGGCTTTGTTTCTCCATTCAAAAAAAACAATGTATTATTTCTATTCCAAACTCTTTTCTCTGTTTGTATGTCAACACTTTTCTCATTTCTGTCTATTTTTATCCCTTCCAAAGCCATTTAAAACACAGATGATACTTAAAAGCAGCAGATCTGAGAACTCTGAGTCTCTTGAGCTATGAAAGAGCAATGTCAGAGCAAGAAAATTTCTAATCACATCTAGTGAATGTGTTCTCTTAAAGCGAAACAAAACTGCTCCAGAACTGCTCAATCAAAGCATATCCATCAACCATTAGAGAGGCAGCTTCACAACACTCAAACTCCACTGATCTGTCACCGCTCCACAATGAGAGCAGCTCCAAACCGCAGAGAAGCTCTTTATGCCAATTCTGGATCAGATTTCTCTCTGAGTAACTAATGCACGATCCAGACTTTCTACCAGTGCTTTCAGAGCTACCCGCACAGAATTTGCTAAAGAGCTGGAAAACAAACAGTTCTTTACGGAGCTTAAAAAGGTTCTTCTCAAACGGTAACACCTGTTCAGGTTCTAACTGGAACCTTCATTTTTAGAATCTTCAGAGCGTCTTCTTTTTAGAATTCTCCTTTGAAGTTTTTCAGAATGTATCTGGGCTGAGATCGATTTGTGCTGCTGTACCTGTGAGCATGTTGTGTGGGTTGGGTTTCTCGGTGTAAAGAGACCAGCAAACATCTGGCTGACTGATTGAAAGAGCCCTGTGGACCGCTTTCACCACTAATGAGCGTTTACTGCCTGGAAAACAAACTCAGATACACTGCAAATACAGAGACACACAAATAGACAGACAAAAGGACAATGCACATACTGTACAGTATTAGGAAGACTAGTAGAGCTGGGGGTTTAGGAGAAATTTAGCATTGCATCACTTGCTCACCAATGGATACTCTGCAGTGAATGGGTGCCGTCAGAATGAGAGTCCAAACAGCTGATAAAAACATCACAATAATCCACAAGTAATCCACACCACTCCAGTTCAGCTGTGAAAATCTTCTAGAGTCAAAAGCTGTGTTTGTAAGAAAGAGATCCATCATAAAGGCATTTTTAACTTTAATACAAATGCTCTATCCATTATATTGCTTTCATATGAATCAGGAGAGAAATATGCAGTTTACAAGCATGTTTACAAACAAAAACAGTCCTAAACTCTTCTAAACAAATATGTGGGTGGATTTTGATGAGAGAGACAACAGGAGATGGACTTATTCATGGCACTGTAAAAAAAAAAAAAAAAAAAAAAAAAAAAAAGGAAAAAAAAACAACAACACAATTTGTATTGTCAACTTAAAATAATTTGTTACCCAGCTGCCTTAAAATTTGAAGTTCATCATCTTGAAATGTTAAGTTATACTAAGTGAAAACTTAGATATTTGAGTTGACTTAACAAAAATTTGGTTTGTTAAACTTAAAAGCTGGGTAAGTTACCTAGCCGCTTAAAATTTTAAGTTGAATCAACTCAGATATCTAAGTTGTCACTTAGAACAACTTAACATTTCAAGTTGACTAAACTTTTTTGAGTTGACTGAACTTAAAATTTTAGAAGCAACCAAAGTTCATAGTGGACTGGAGTGGTGTGGATTACTTGTGGATTATTGTGATGTTTTTATTAGCTGTTTGGACTCTCACTCTCACGGCACCCATTCACTCCAGAAGATCCATTGGTGAGCAAGTGATGCAATGCTACATTTTTCCAAATCTGATGAAGAAACAAACTCATCTTACATCTAGGATAAGGACATTTTCAGCAAATGTGCCTTTTTGTGTAAACTATACCTTTAGAAATAGACAATATTTGATTTAAAGTTCAGGATAATTGCTGTTGGTTTTCAGATTGCTGGATGCTGCTGTCTTACTGTAGATCAATGTCACAGGCAGTCACATCAACAGCCTTTCTTCACACCCACAGGAAACAGGATATACACGACAAACTTTTAAGTGATGAACTTCTCGCGGTAGTTTGGCATTCAGATCTGTTACAGATAAAAGAAAGCGTTAAGGAAAAATAGCAAAAGAACTTTTAAATCCCAAGTCATTTTTTGAAGCAGTGACACCATGACACTTATCAACACCTGCCACAAGCCAAAAATCACTCAAAGTCTTTGTTTAAGATCTCAGCGTGCGTGTGGAGGAAAGGATTGGAGAGGTTTTTAGCCGGAGAAAAGAAGCCAAAAAATAAATATGGTGAGTAATTACAGAAAACATGGACAAAAAACACTGTAGATTCCCTTTGGAATTCGATGAAAGATCAAACGTCTCCTTTGAACAATGTTAGACTGAACAGAAGCACTATTAATAATGTGCAAGCATATTTTGTAAAAACCAAAACAGAAAAATCACAGAATATCCACCCTTACACGAATGCTTAACAGATTTAGGCCATCACACATCAGAATTTGTCTCACTTTTGTTCGTCTTTGAAGGAATGTTCTGCTTCAATTAAACTGACGTTGATCACAAAAGAAAATAATTGACTTGTTTCTCAGTTTGTCAAAACAAACAAGATCACATTTACAGTAATGCACTTACAATGACAGAAGTTTTCAAAGCAGAAATGTGAAGCTTTTTGAAGTGTTTTTAAAATTAGATGATGTTCTTCCATAGAGAAATGTCATTTGAGCAACAAAGCATCTAAATTGTACTTTTACTAATGACACAACTCTTCTAAGTAAACAAATTTTATTTAAAGTAAAATTTAACACAGCTGTTATCCTGTTTATTAATGTGAAGCTGCTTTGAAAGAAAGAAAAAATGAATGAAAGAAAGAATGAATAAATATAAGCTGTATTTTGCACACACTGTTGTTGCATCCCTAAATATTGCAATGCATTGTACTTTAAATGTAATAAATGCTATTTTTATTACAAACTTATTTTGAAATGATTGCCTTTTGTAAACGTTAGCATGCATTTATTTTGTTTATATAAAAATGAAAGGCAGTACAAAATATACTACCATCATTATTTTATAATTTATTATAATTTATTTATTATTATTAATGCCTATTAAATTTGTATTCATTTTATTATTTTTTTTTTTTTTAGCTATTTTAGTGCATGAAGTTAATATAATAAGTAAAATAACATTTTAAAATAAAATAGAATAATATTGTCTATTGTCTAGCAAATAGCTAAAAAATAAAAATAATTTGCAAAAGTTTTTCATGGTTTTAGTTAACTAACCTTGAGACAAAGCTATTTTCGATATGAAATTATGACCATTATAAAATGAGACTGGAGAAAGAGGAAAAGATGTGGGTGTGTGAGAGAGAAAGAGCGCATGCATGTGTGTGTTTGGCACTAGAGCAGGTGCGCTGGGATCTCCTGTGTCTACAGGAACAGCCGGAGGGCTGAGTGTGATGTCTTGATACAGCGATCATGCACACACACTCACACACACACAGACACACACGCTGTGCTTAAACAGGTGCTTTAACAGCCTTAACTCTCCCCAAACGACGGCGTTAGAGCCCTGGGCTGTTACCAGTCACACTCACCATAAAGACTGATTGTTAATCGCTGTAAGCTGGAGCGTGGTAATGTGGGCTATGATGTCACACTCACAGTAAGTGACAGTGATGGAGTGTGTGTTGTGTCGGAACAGCAGGGAACATCATTGATAAAAGACTGGAGTAATGCAGATGACTCGACAGGGGTCCAACACACACAGAGAATGGATCCGCTCCAAAACCTGGTGAGCTGCCTTGATGTGTGTTCCCTACATAGGCAGCATCTTAACTACAGAAATGGTGACTGATTTGGAGCAGGCTACAAGATAAATAGAGCTTCAAGCTATGAATTACTCTCTAATAAGCAAGAAAATACACGACATACACAAATATCGCGTGCAGTGATTCATTTTAATAAGGTCAAACAAGTTTTTAGTCAATGTTTTTTCAACGTTTCTCTTCTTTTACCATGCTAGATGGATTTTACTGCTCTATTAAGGATAAATGCGATGCTGCCTTTGATTTTAGGAGGCTTGGTATCTTTAAAGTATAATTTCAGACTCGTTTGGAACAGTCTTCATGTCTGGAGCGCAGCTACAGCTCTGTATTCAGATGGGACGAGTTCTCCCAGGTTAGCTAGATTTGCATTTCACAGATGTACTTTGAGATTTTAATAATCTTTAATCCCAGATTTTTAAATCCTGTTTTTCTTATACTAACTCTGTCTATCTGTCCATCTATCTATCTATAGATCCATATTTCTATTCATCCATCAATTGTTTTATCTATCCATTCTTCCACCATTCTATGCATCCATCTATTCATCCATTATTCTAGCTATCTATCTATCTATCCATCCACCCCAGCATTCAATCTATTCATTGTTCTATCTATCCATCCATCTACCTATCATCCATTATTGCATCTATCCATCCATCATTCTATCCATCCACCATCCATCCTTCTATTGTTCTATCCATCCATCCAACATACTAGCTGTTCATCTATTTATCTATCTATTTATCTATCTTTCATTGTATCCATCATCCATCCATCCTCTATCATTCTATCCATTCAGTGTTCTATCATCCACCATCCATCCTTCTATTGTTCTATCCATCCATCCATTCATCCATCCAACATTCTATCTATCTTTCATTGTATCCATCATCCATCCATCCTCTATCATTCTATCCTTTCAGTGTTCTATCATCCACCATCCATCCTTCTATTGTTCTATCATCCATCCATGCATCCATCTATCTATCCATCTATCTATACACCCACCCATTGTTCTATCTATCTATCTATCTATCCTTCATTGTATCCATCATCCATCCATCCTCTATCATTCTATCCATTCAGTGTTCTATCCATCCATCATCCATCTTTCTATTGTTCTATCCATCCATTCGTCCATCCATCCAACATTCTATCTGTTCATATATCTATCATTCATCTATCAATCCATACACCCACTCATTATTCTATCATCTACCCATCTATTATTCTATCTATACATCCATTATTCTATCGATCCATCCATTAACTGTTCTCTCTATCCATCCTTCTATCATTCTATCCATCCATCTATTTATCCATTCATTCATCTTTCTATTAATTCACTCATCCATCATTCTATCTATCCACCCACCATCCATCCTACTATTGTTCTATCCATTCATCCATCTATCCATCTATCTATTCATCCATCCATCCATCCCCCAGCATTCTATCATCCACTGTTCTATCTATCCATCCACCATCCATCCTCCTATTCTATCCATTCATCCATCTATCCATCTATCTATCCACCATCCATCCCTCCATCTCCATCTGTTAAAACAATGGATGGATGGATGAATAGATTATCTATCCATTCACACACTATCTATCGATTCATCATTCTATCTATACATCATTCTATTGATCTGTCCATCTGTCGCTTACTCCCTCTGTCCATCCGTCCCTCCATTCATCCATCCATCCATCCCTACCTACAATAAGAAAATTAAATCAACAATAAATCAACAAGAACTGCTCAGAAAGGTTGACTTTAAATTGAAGCTAAAATAATAAATCCCATATAGTACTGTATATAAAACAAACAACAACAAAAAAAGAGTAATAATAGCAAGTATGAACAAAACAAAACTGAATGTTGAATGCTGAATGTTAAATTTGAAAGTTTGTTAAATAAATACAAAAATAAAGAAGAAACAGAGAACATCTTCCATTAAATAAACATTTAAAATATTTAGGTTGTTGTACACAGGTTTTTGATTCATGCATCCAGACAATGACAGATGCCCGGTGTAATGACTGTTACTCCAATGTTATTTACAGAACTAATCCCATCTTAATGCTTATGATGCCCTAAAATGCTGCCTACGTTGGCGGCTCACAGTTTGGAATAGAAAAAGAAAGAGAGAGAGTGAAATCTAGTGATCACACCGCTGTCCTGTCACACACTGTAATAATCAGACAGCTGTACACAAGACCCTTCCAGCAAGGGCAGAAGCTTGCGCGTGTGTTACTACTTATGCCGAATATGACACCAAACAGAAGAACAAGCTGATCGTGACAGATAGTGAGACGGGATAAGGGGGCCGAAGAGAGTGAGACAGGAGATGAATGGATAAGCTGTACTGATGGAGGCCTTCAGGGACGATTCTGCTCATCTGTCACATAAGGAAGGATAAAAAGAACAACTGTTCCAGAGAGAAAGTGTCACTTGGCTCCGACTCCCTCTCTGCGACGCACGGCTGCAGCAGCTGCTCTGATGTTCCCCGCACACAGATCAGATCCCTGCCAGGGGTCTTTGCGGGAAAACTCCGCCTCTCACCTCCAACGAGCACTTACGTGATCGGTGACCCAATGGAGGATTGGCACAAAAAGATCCCGAACTGAACTCTTAATTACTGACTATAGAATACCCAAGACCTGTCACTTGTAAAGTTTTATATGGGAGAAAATGCAACGCATATTATGGCCGCGAAGCCCCACCTTTGGAATAAATGAGCCAATCGCTAATTGGTAAAGTCAGCACGTCACTGCAGCTGCACATGCGCATTGACTGGTTTTGCCTGAAAAACAAGTTTTTTTAACGCTACTGGAGCATAAGGAACAGTATTTATGAGGCAGTTCTTGTCAGATTTCATTGGTGATTTCAAATATGAAATTTAATCATAAGCTTGGTAAACAGTTTTTAAAGATATGGGAGCTGCACTGGCCTGCCCGAGAGGCGTTCCAAAGATGGCCGCAGAGTAAAATGACTTGTCTTAAAGGGACTTTGCTATACTCTATTCATTCACCCATTCATCCATCGTTCTATCTACCCATCTATCTATTCATCATCCACCCATTGTTCTAATCATTTATCTGTCTATCCATTCCTCTATCTATCTATCCATCCATCTATCATTCTATCTATACATCCATCTATTGTACTATCTATCAGTCTACCTATCTATATTGTCTATCCATCCATCCACAATCATCTCTCTTTCATTCTATCCATCATCCATCCATCTTATTAATCATTTATCTGTCTATCCATCCATCCATCCATCCATCATTCTATCTATACATCGATCTTTCATTCTATCGATTAATCTATCCATCCACCATCCATCCATCTATCCATCCATCCATCATTCTTTCTATTAATCCATCCACAATTATCTTTCTATCCATCTATCTTTCCATTTATCCACAGTCCATCCCTCTAATTGTTCTATCCATCATCCATGCATCGTTCTATTCATTCATCTGTCTATCCATTCCTCAATCTATCATTTATCCATCCATCCATCCATCCACAATCCATCCCTGTCGTTCTATCCACCATCCATCCATCATTCTATTAATTTATCTGTCTATCCATTCATCCATTGTCTATCCATCCATCCATCATTCTATCTATACATCCATCTATCGTTCGATCTATCAATCTATCCATCCATCCATCCATCCACAATCATCCCTCTATCATTCTATCATACATCCATCATTCTAGCTATACATCCATCAATCATTCTATCCATCATCCATCCATCTTTCTAATCATACATCATTCTCTCTATATAACTATCAGTTAATCTATCCATCCACCATCCATCCATCTATCTATCGTTCTATCCACCTTCATCCATCCATCCATCCATCCATCCACAATCATCCCTTTATCGTTTCATCCATCCCTCATTCTTTCTATCAGTCCATCCACAATCATCCCTTTATCTTTCCATTTATCCACAATCCATCCCTCTAATTGTTCTATCCACCATCCATCCATCATTCTATTAATTCATCTGTCTATCCATTCCTCAATCTATCATCTATCTATCCATCCACAATCCATCCTTGTCGTTCTATCCACCATCCATCCATCATTCTATCTATACATCAACCATTGCTCTATCAATCTATCTATCCATCATTCTATCTATACATCCATTTATCGTTCGATCTATCAATCTATCCATCCATCCACAATCATCCATCTATCGTTCTATCATACATCCATCATTCTATTTATCAATCTATCATCCATCCTTTTATTTATCCATCTATCCATTCATCATTCTATCTATACATACATACATACATCATTCTGTTTATCCATTCGTCCATTGTTCTATCTATATTTCCATTTATTTTATTATTTTATTATATATATTTTATTTCACCATCCATCCATCCACAATCCATCCATGTCATTCCATCCACCATTCATCCATCCATCTTTCTATTCATTAATCTCTCTATACATTCATCCATCGTCTATCTATCCATTCTTCCATCCATCCATCATTCTATCTATCCATCATCCGTCACTCTATCTCAGTCTATCTATTCATCCACCATCCATCCCTCTATCGTTCTATCCATCCATCCATTATTCTATTCATTCATCTGTCTATCCAGTCATCCATCGTTTATGTATCCATCCATCCATCCATCCCTCTATCTTTCTATCCATCCATCTATATGTGATCGGTGGACCAACGGAGGATCGGCACAAAATCATGCTGTACTGCATGTGAACTCTTAAACACTGAAACATGGAGGAGGTGTTTCAGCACTGCAACTTTACTCTTCAAACAAGCAACAAATGTCATCCGACTAAACATTTGAAACATTTCCTCATTATAGAAAAAGATCTGTCATGAAGAGTAAACTTACAGTGATGCCGGTCACATTAATGAGAGATATGTTTGCTGTCTGTCATTAGTGGTGTGAAACAGAGCAAAAACTGTTTCATCTCGCTCTGTTGAAAGAAACGATAAACCAATTACTTGACTTATCACTGGCGGCCAAACAACATAAAACAGATAACATTACATAATGTGCATGTCTTGAAGATGGTTACTATGGTAACAACATCAGCTAGACCATAATGAGCTACGACCCACAGTTCATGACTTTAAGCCCCACCCACAGCTGATGTCATAATGTCTAATTAAATGCTAACATTTAAAAACGGGACAACGAGAACAGCTTATTCCACCATAAATGTTGATTTCAAAATGACCAGGGTAACAAATAAAAGTACTGAAAGTAATAAAAGTCATGAAATCAATGTTGTGACAATTGTCCCTTTAGAATAATTATAAAAATGTCATAAGTACATTTACAGTGATAAAATCCAGACATCTGCCATGTTTCAGTAGCAGTTAATCAGTGTGTGTTACTGATTATTCCTGAAGAACAAGCGTTCATACTGTAAGTCAAATAAGTTAATAACACAAACTTGCAGTAAAGATCTTTCTGAGAAAACAGGTGTGAGTTGGGGATCTGTGGTTAAAGGAAGCGTAAAATGGTCAGGGTCTGGGGAAAACTCAACCGATCAATCATACGAGGACAGGCACTGATCCATTTATATCTCTCTGAGTAAGCAAAAACCAGCACACGCGCAAACACAACCCTAGAGACACATAAACTAAACAAATACAAAGACCCTCTAAACAATGCAAACACATGCACATAATTAAACACAACACACACTCTCAAAACACTGGAGTTTCTGAAAGGCACCTCTAAATGTTCACATCGATTGGTGAAATGCAAGGTCGCCATGGCGATTACCTCAGCCAAATTCAGCCAAGTGGAAGAACCGGATGGTTAAAAAGAGAGAGAGAATAGTGGGTCATTTGCTACTCATCGACTGTCCAAGGTCCAAGTCGTCTGTAATGCTAAATATATCTAAATACGTCACTGTTAATTAACTTGGGTCAATAGGCAACCACCCAAAACACCCAAGCAACTGTAGAGGAACATGCATACGACTACTCAGACATTCTGGGGAACTTCATAACAATGCTTATATTTAGTTAAGACAAGACATTACATGCAAAATCATTGTTCTTTCATTCACTGGTCAGTCTTGAGATTTTGCTTTCATAACATGTCTTTTTTCTTCAAAACATTCAAAATACACATTTTAATGTTTATTTTATTAATTTATGTATTTCTGTGTGTAGATTTAAATTACAATACAAATCTTTAAAGTTTTTCCTCCACTTTAGCAGCATTTACATACACCAAATTTTACAGTTTTATTCCTATCTATATTCTGAAGGTTTTTATAGAAGGGTTTGTTCATATATCATACACACTGATTTATTTAACATTTTATTCCTAAAAACGTACATATAAAATAAAATAAATTAAATCTGAAATTACAGATGCAATCTTGGAAATTTTAAAATTATAGATGACTTGGACCTTGCACAGTCCATGAACAAAGACATGTATTGCAATTTAAATACACATGCAAGTGTTTATTTTATATTTTATATCTATATTTATATTTATATTACACTTTACCAATTTGTGCCTGTAGATTTAAATTACAATACAAATCTTTAAAAGTTTTTTTCTTCACTTCAGCAGCACTTTCATGCATCAGATTTTACAGTTTTATTCCTATCTATATTCTGAAGGTTTTTGTAGAGGGGTTTGTTCATATATCATACACACAGATTTATATAACATTTTACTCCTAAAAGCGGAATTATGAATAAAATAATAAAATACATCTTAAAGTACAGATGTAATCTTGGAATTCGACTTGGATCTTGCATAGTCCATGAATAAAGACATGTACTGTAATTTAAATACATATTAAAGTGTTTATTGTAATATTTTATATCTATATTATATTACACTTTATCTATTTGTGTCTGTAGATTTAAATTACAATACACATCTTTAAAGTTTTTCCTCCACTTTAGCAGCACTTACTTACATACACCAGATTTTACAGTTTTATTCCTGTCTATATTCTGAAGGTTTTAATAGAAGAGTTTGTTCATATATTATACACACTCATTTATATAACACTTTATTCCTAAAAACATACATATTAAATAAAATAAATCTGAAATTACAGATGCAATCTTGGAAATCTTAAAATTATAGATAACCTTGACTTTGCACAGTCCATGAACAAAGACATGTATTACAATTTCAATACATATTGAAGTGTTTATTTCATATTTTATATCTATATTTATATAACACTTTATCTATTTGTGTCTGTAGATTTAAATTACAATACATACCTTTAAAGTTTTTTCCACCACTTTAGCAGCATTTACATACACTAGATTTTACAGTTTTATTCCTGTCTATATTCTGAAGGTTTTCATAGAAGGGTTTGTTCATATACTGTACACACTCGTTTATATAACATTTTATTCCTAAAAACATACATATAAAATAAAATAAATCTGAAATTACAGATGCAATCTTGGAAATCTTAAAATTATAGATGAATTGGACCTTGCACAGACCATGAACAAAGACATGTCAGTACATATCTTTAAAGCTTTTTTTAACATCAACATACACCAAATTTTACAGTTTTGTTCCTGAAGGTTTTTATAGCATAACATGGCGAAAATTATTTTTCTGGCGGTTGATAGTATTTTCTGATTTATGTAGTGATAAAAAGAGATTTCCAAAATCCCTTCTGTAATAAACTTTACTTCTAATAAGTCAACAAAATAAGACTAAATAAGAAAAATTTTGAACCTTTTTTTTTATCCAATATGCATAATTAATTAAATAATTCCTCATTTGCATATTTAAACTTAACATTTCAGAAAACTTGTAGTCTGGTGGCATATATTAGGTAAAATCCCTGATAAAATTTCAGCCTGTTTACCAGTGGTGTCTTGCCCTAAACATGACTTACATTTTTATAAAATAATCTAAATTTCTAATCTAATACACAAAAATCTAGTTTATATTTTATAGCCGTTCTTCTCTGCCTCTTTCTTATTCTCTAGGCATTTCCCCAAACCTTTTGCCTTCCTCTCTCTCTTTTGCCCTCTGTCTGTTTTAGAAGAACAATGTATCCGTGGTGAATAAATTAGTTTTACTTTGCAGCCCCCAGGGCTCTACATCCCATAATTATAAGTCTTTTTAGCATGGTAACTACGGTGATGCCAACACTTCCCCTGGCTCTCTCTGATGTGCTCTATGACATAAGTGTGACAGTATTTTTAAGTCTTCTGCATCTATGAAATAATGTTGTGCATGAACAGATAAAAATTTAAGTTATTATTCCTTTCAAATTTTAAAAAGTAACCAAAATTTGTCATACATAATTTTCCCCACAAATATACATTTACCAGCGTTATTTTAGATAGATTAGATTACATTTTTATTAATATTTAGATTTTTTTTTTAATTTGTGTATTTACCATTTTACTTAGTTTTTTTTTTTTTTTTTTAATTTTTGTTGTTTTTATGTCTACATAGTTATTTATTCATTTTTAGACTGCCTACATCCGCTCACAAGAACATCCGTTCCTCAGCCTCCATGATAATAACCTCAGTAAAGATGTCAAATCATGGACAAAACAGCTCATATTTCAGTATTGACCCTTAGAAGTCTCTTGAGTTCACACGGGTCAGCAGCAAATCCTGACATCCCATTAAAACGAGACAAAACGCTCAGTAAGGATATTAGCAAAGCTCCATCACGCCTCATAAATATTGACATGAGAATTTGAAAACACAGTTATTGTGAACCAAAAGAGAGGAGGTCAGCTGCTTGGTTTGATGGTATCGTCCTTGTGGACTAAAATGTGCTTATGTAACAACACTGACTTTAATAACGTTCTTAAAGTTTTAAACATAAATAAAGGCTTCTTATTACTGCAGTGCTGATGTGTGTTTTTCAAATGATTGAGCAACAATCATTCTAAAATAAATAGACTAGGACTGCATGATTAGGGGGAAAAAAAAAATCAAACTTTGTAAATCCAGTTTTTTCAAATAAAAATTGTAATTGCAATATAAAATGCTAAAATGTTTTAAAAATGTTAATATTTTGACTTCGAATTCATTTTTGATATTTTCTACTTTAATGTTAATTTTATTTAAAGTTTTAGTAATTTTGTTTTGTTTTTTTAATTAATTTTTGTTGTTTTTAAATATATAGTCTTTTATATAGTTTTATTAATTTTTATTTCAGTTATTTTAGTACATCAAGTTCAACTAAATGAAAATGAGAAATGTTGCCTAAAAAGAACTGTTATATTGTGATTTTGGTTTTATTTGATTAATCGTGCAGCCCTAATATAGGCAAATAAATGGGCAAGTATACTACTATTGCTCAGATTTACGGTTAATATTATTATTAAACTGTTTTGCTACAGTCTTAAACCAGTCAGAACCTTCCAGAAACTGCATAACAACATACTGACAAGCACTCAGAGTAATTTAGCCACCGTAACGCAACGCACTGGCAACCACCTACAACATTCCAGCACTGCAACTGAAATGCACCAGTCACATTTTCTTTAGAAAAAGTAAAATCTCTTCCTTGTTCTCTTGTACAAACGCACTCAACACGCTGCAGTACGAGGCCAGAATGTCAATGTCGAAATGTTTGTATAATGCTGTGTCAATCCTGAGTCAACACTTCATCTGTGAATCTACATCTACAGTCCTGAACAAAAGAGCGTGTGTGTCTGGATTCTGTGTGTGTGTGTGTGCGTGTGTGTATTACATTATGTTTGAGTTCGGAGTCCCGGAAGTTCAGGCAAGCCATTGCAGGTCACGCACTAAAGCCCAAGGCTCTTACCTGCATAAAATACTGATTTTTTTATCCAGCATTCTACTTCTGCTGCATTAGAGTCTGATCTCTTGCTTTTTGTCAATCTTCTAATGTGTGTGTGTGAGAGAGATGAACAGAGTCAGGCCACAGTGGGGTGTGTTTGTGAAGGGTATACCTTTATGAAGGTCTGCCAAGCAGGCCACACACACACACAGCCAAACTTTCCACATTAATCATCAGCTTCCACTCTCTGCATTTAAGCAAAGCTAAATGAAATTGATTGTAGAAATACTTATTTTAGTCCAGCTAACAAATGCATAAACATGCAAAATACATAAATCTATCTATGACTTTGCTATGCATCTATCCATCTATGTATCTATCTATCTCTCTCTTCTCTATGAATCCATTTATCTCTCTCTTTCTTTGTCCATCCATCCATTTCTTTTTCTATCCATCTCTTTCTCCATCCATTGTCTCTCTTTTTCCATTCATTCATTCATCCATCCTCTTCTCTATGAATCAATCTATCAATCTATCTACCCATCTATCTCTTCTCCATCAATCTCTCTTTCTCTATCCATCCATCCTTTTCTCTATCTATCTATCTATCTATCTATCTATCTATCTATCTATCTATCTATCTATCTATCTATCTCTTCTCTATCCATCCATACCTTTCTTTATCTATCTCTTTCTCAGTCTATTATCCGTCTCTTCTCTATGAATCAATCTGTCAATCTATCCATCTATCTCTTCTCCATCAATCTACTTATCTATTTCTCTATCCATCCATCCATCCCTTTCTCCATTCATCCCTTTCTCTATCTATCTATCTATCTATCTATCTATCTATCTCTTTTCTCTATGAATCCATTTATCTATCTCTTTCTCTATCCATCCATCCCTTTCTTTATCTATCTATTTCTGTCTATCCATCCGTCTCTTCTTTATGAATCAATGTGTCAATCTATCATCTATGTATTCTTCCCTCCATCCATTTATCTATCTTATCTATCCATTCTCCATCAATCTACTTATCTATTTCTCTATCCATCCATCCATCCCTTTCTGTATCTATCTATCTATCTATCTATCTATGCTCTATGAATCCATTTATCTATCTCTTTCTCTATCCATCCATCCCTTTCTTTATCTATCTATTTCTGTCTATCCATCCGTCTCTTCTTTATGAATCAATGTGTCAATTTATCATCTATGTATCTCTTCTCCATCAATCTACTTATCTATTTCTCTATCCATCCATTCATCCCTTTCTGTATCTATCTATCTATCTATCTATCTATCTATCTATCTATCTATCTATCTATCGCTTTCTCAATCTATCCATCCATCTTTCTCTATCCATCTCTTTCTCAATCCATCGTCTCTCTTTTTCCATTCATTTATTCATCCATCCATCCCTTCTCTATGAATCTATCTATCTCTTTATGAATCCATTTATCTATCTCTTTCTCTATCCATCATCCCTTTCTCCATCCATCGTCTCTTTTTCCATTCATCTATCCATCCATCCATCCATCCCTCTCTTCTCTATGAATCAATCTATCAATCTATCTATCCATCTCTTTTCCATCAATCTATTTATCTATCTCTTTCTCTATCCCATCTATCTATCAGCCATCTCTCTTCTTCCATTCATTCATTCGTCCATCCATCTCTCTTTCACTCTATCTTTTTCCATCCATCCATCTCTTTTTCTATCTATCCATCTCTTTCTCTTCCATCCATCTCTCTTTTTCCATCCACCCATCTCTTCTCTATCAATCAATCTCTCTTTTTCCATTCATCCATCTCTTCTCTATGAATCAATCAACCTATCTATTCTCTATGAATCTACCTCTCTCTCTCTCACAATCAATCCAACCATTCATCTATCAACCCTCTCTTTTTCCATACATTCATCCATCCATCTCTCCACCTATCTCTCTCTCTATCCATCCATCCATCCATCCATCCATCCATCAGTATATTTGTCCCTCTCTCTCTCTCTCTCTTTCCATCACAATCATGCATAGATCCTCAGCAACCACCTAACAAACTCTTCCACCTTCTATCTACTGTATGTGTAACCTTACTTCTGTAACCTTCAAGACTGCAAACATCTCTTCAAACTGCTCAAGCACTCAAACTGAATACGACTGGAATTCAGTGCATCAAATAAGTCAAGTTTTTGTCTCCTCTTCACAAACTTTCTTCTAGCTGGACTTTAAATATACTGATGCCACTCTGGGTCACTCTAAAAACAGTCTCTCATACATGATGAGAATGCTAATTAATGGCAAAATCAGTGAATGTTTGGACCAGAATTAACACAACCGCATGACTGAAATGCCATTTCCTACTAAACTCATGATTATATGAATTAGCCTAGCGTGTTTTTTTTTTTGGGTCGAATGGATGAGTGAGTTGTGGGCGTGTGAATGACGCCAACCGTACGGCCTGAATCAGGCAGCGTCTGGCTGAACAGTGCATGTGTAAATGACTTCTGAAGCTTCCTACGCTCAACACACACAGACGCCAATGCAGAGGAGGATTTTCTTCTTTTGGTTCTCTTTTTGAGGCCTCCAAACTTTTAAAGACACAGTTCATCCAAAAAACCTGTCATCATTTACTCACCCTGATATCGTTCCAGAAGCACATGGCGTTTATCCTCCTGTGGAGCACAAAAGGGGAAGCAGAATGTCAAAGCTTTCCCAAGATTTTTAATAAACATTGCTTTATTGGATTTTACACATCCACCCAATTCAACCATCAGCATGCTGCTCATCATCATTGACTCGGTTTCTTGTTTTTAGGTCACAAGCAGTAAATGACCTATAAGTACGTCACGGGTTAGGAAGTTTCATAAGTCCTTGCCTGACTTCACTGATTACAATCCCTAATCTATGGCTTATTAAGACATGATATGTCAACATTGTGACAGGTGCCAGTGGATTACGCACTTCCTCTGATTCATCCAGCAGACGTGCCAAACAGACGGTCAACCCGAGCAAAGTTCGGCAGACCGTGACGTCATTACAGAGATGGGATAAGGGAGTCTCCTTTTGCCCGTTTAATTGAAGATGGATAATCCTGTTTGCGCGTTTCAGGTCAAACCATTCAGATGGAATCATTTATAAATGACATCGCTTTCGCTTTCTGAGCCATTAATGCCTTTTAATGTACAGTAGCATTTTTATAAATAGCTTTTTTTTTAGAGGTAACAGAGAGGCTGGGTTTGTGTCAAGAGGGGGAAAGTCAAGTCAGCTCTGAGAGAGCAAGAGCAAAAGAGAGAAAGAGAGAGATAGAGAGAGAGAGAGAGAGAGAGAGATGCGGAAATCTTTCCGTTGAGACACAGCAAGGACAAACTATCGATCTGATCCGCACTCCTGTCAACGCAGACCGTCCAGAGCACAGAATCACGCCAACTCTCTCTCTTTCTCTGTTCCGCTCTCTTTAACATCACACAAATTTTAAAAATTCTCACAAAAACACTAAAAGAATTCCACAGTATATCATTTTCCATAAAGAATTCTGCTCTGAGATATACAAAGGTGAATCTCTCAAAACCTGTCAAAGAAAATGTCCTGGTCAAACTTCACCCAAAAAAACAAAAGTGAGAATATAAAATTATAGTGCAATAAAAAAAACAAAAAAATAAAATAAATAAATACAAGCAAGAATAGATAGAAGCAGCTTATTGCTTATTTTAGGATCATTAAGATTTTTTGCATTATGACATCACTTCCCTGACACACACATGCAAAGAAACTAATAATAATAATAATGATAATTTTCAATTTCATTCTCTATTCAATAAAATAGAATGTTTATATTTTATATTTGTATTTCAGTATTTTTTTACAGCTATAATGAGAATTAATAGTTAAAATAATGGGAATTATGATTTAAAAACATACGAAAAGTTCATTTGCAAATATAAATAACTTTTTTAAAAATGTTTTTATTATGTTATCATGTTTTTACTGTGTTTTATTGTGTTAGTTAGCTGTATTTTTTAGTTACTTTTTACCTAATCAAACTCCGTTTTTAACAATTTTCAAAAATCATGTTTTTTCATTGTGATTTCCACTTAATCTTAATCAAACTGCATTTGGGTTATTTTGATCAGGTAAAAAATAACTAAAAAAATACAGCTAACTAACACAATAAAACAGTAAAACATGACAACAATAAAAAAACATGATTTTTAAATTGTAAAAAGTTATGTTTTTGCAAATAAACTCTTCATATATAAATGGGAATCTTTACACAATTCTTTACAATATGCAAAAAGGAAAATAAACCAATTTTTTTTTTTTTTTTTTGGTGTATTACAATTCATCACTGTCTGTTGGTTTGACTCAGATTGGCCCGGTTGTTGTGTTTTCTTTGAGGGGTTGAAAATGAACCGTCCCATTCTCCTTAAACCATTAATTTAAGTCTTTGCATTAACACTAGTATACGAAAAAACTGATGTAAATCAGTCGACCTATTGGCCCTAACGGAAATTCTGTCATACTGCATTTGCATATTAGAACACACAGTGGCCCGAAAATATTTTATGGACACTTAAGCCACATAGGGGCGCATATTAACAAAATTTCAAAGCAAGTGTCTGTGTGTGCGTGTCTAAATTGCTGCAGGATCTTTTTTGGGACTTCATTATTTTTGCTCAGTGCCTTGCAAACTGTTGTTTTGGTGGTTTTTAGTCAGTTCAAACAAGTAGAAGAACCACAGGTGTAGTACATAACATTAACTTACAAACAAACACAAATTGTCAGCACTTATTTCTTAATTTGACACATTATATATGTGACCCTGGACCACAAAACCAGTCTTAGGTCGCTGGGGTTTATTTGTAGCAATAGCCAAAAATACATGGTATGGGTCAAAATTATTGATTTTTCTTTTATGGCAAAAATCATTAGGAAATTAAGTAAAGATCATGTTCCATGAAGATATTTTGTAAAATTCCTACTGTAAATGTATGAAAACGTAATTTTTGATTAGTAATAAACATTGTTAAGAACATTGTTTGAAGAACTTTAAAGGCAATTTTCTCAATATTTTGATTTTTTTTGCACCCTCAGATTCCTGATATTTAAATAGTTGTATCTCGGTCAAATATTGTCCCATCCTAACAAACTATACATTAATGAAAAGCTTATTTATCCAGCTTTCATATGATGTATAAATCTCAATTTTGAAAAAAACAACCCTTATGACTGGTTTTGTGATCCAGGGTCACATATATGTATATAATACCCTGGACAACAAACCCAGTAATAAAGGTACATTTTAAAACTGAGATTTATATATCATCTGAAAACTGAATAAAAAAGCTAAGCTTTGTTAGGACAGAAAAATATTTGGCTGAGATACAACTATTTGAAAATCTAAAATCTGACAATGCAAAAAAAAAAAAAAAATTGAGAAAATATTGAGAAAATTGCCTTTAAAGTGGTCCAAATGAAGTTCTTAGCAATGCATATTACTAATCAATTAAGTTTTGATATATTTACAGTAGGAAATTTACAAAATACCTTCATGGAACATGATCTTTACTTAATATCCTAATGATTTTGGGCATAAAAGAAAAATCAATAATTTTGACCCATTGTTGGCTATTGCTACAAACATACCCGTGCTACTTAAGACTGGTTTTGTGGTTTATCATTTCAAAGTCAAAAAACTTTTTTATTTTGCTTGAAAATTGTGCATCTGATATCTTTAAAAAATGATCATAATACAAACCATTTAGTTAGATATTTTTATATCTAACGCAGTGACATTTTGCCATGTTTCCTAAGTGTACTTTTTGGGAAACTAACACAAAAACGAATTTTCTAAAGTGGTTCCTTGCAAAACATCAGCCATCAAAAGCTATTTGGCTGTAAAGTGATCTTATGATTCCTTGGAGGATTTAAACAAAAAGTTACAGTTGTGTAACCTACCAACCATGAGCCTTGAACAGCAAATATTGCACTGAGAGTTGCTTTATCAGCATCTCTGATGAATGAAAGTCCGAGGAAACTGAGCGAATCCATTCAATAAAAGAAGAAGAAAGCGAGCCGTCAGAGGCTTCCCCGAGCAGGGAGGTCCGGAGTGCGTAAAAATGCGGATTCCCTGGTGCCTCAGGAGTGGGACGGTTCAGTTTCAGCCCCTCCAAGAAGACAGTAGAACAGCCGGGCCAGCCTGACTCAAACCCGCAGATAGTGATTGAGAGTGATGGTTAAATGGATTAGAGAGAGAGGGAGGGAGAGGGAGAGAGAGGGGAGGGAGATTTGCCATGAAGCTTTCTGCCCTTGAACACACAGGGCAAATCTGATCCAGTAAAGTAGACAGGACGCGCACTACAAGTCCGTATTCTCACTTTTGGATACTTCGCACATACACACGCACCATCCTCCGGTAATTCAGCATCTCCTGCAGAAGTAGGGCACCGTCCTCCCCTGACAAACCGACGGAGTGTGCATTAAAAAAAAACTCTCCGGCAGGAAGAGATAAAGATAAAAAAACAAACACGGAAGAACCGCATCCTCGCTGCGGGAGGCGATGCCGTTTCCACACGGACCCAAGTCGAGCGCTCGGTGAGTCTACCTCAACTACTTCAGCGACCCGGATGAACGCAGCTCCCGTTTCCGAAACGACCCTGTCAAGGCGTCTCACTTTTGATTTATGTTTGAAACGCCAAAAAGTTGTTTCTGCTCGAGTTTAAACGTAAAATAAGCTCTCTTACCGGTAAACGCGAGTTGTGTGTTTTATCCGAGCTCCATCTGGCAGTTGCTCATCTTTAGTGGCGGGACGCGCGTGCGACACACCCCGCGCGTTTCCGCCCGCTCTGCAGAGGGAAGACCGTTTTCAAACTGTTTTCCGTTACTAAACTACCACTTTTCAACTTTAGTCTCGTTTTATGTCACATTACGGACGTTGGATTACCTCAAGGGTGTGTATGAGGAATATCGATGCTTGTTTGAGATGTTTTACAGTACAGTATGGACGAGTAGCCTGAGTGAACTTGTACGTTTTTTACGTGAGGCGAAACGAAAATGTACTATATAACAGTTTTTATTACTTTTTTTTATACCAAATTACATTTGAAATAAACGGGGTTGTCGTCAATGGAGGATTAAACCCATCCGGGATGAAATTTAGACGTTATGTAGACTAGTATATACACTGTTAAAAATTTGAGGTAAAACTGCTAGTTGTTTTTTCGACGATGATTATATTATAAACATTACGGTAAACTGCATGTCATTAAATCATATAATATACATTTAGCCTATATAAACTATTAAATTACTTAAAGTTGGCCTCTAAGACACTAAAATACATCTAAAAAACAACTGCTCAACATTAAATGTACTTAAAAGATAACAAAACTTAAAAAAAGTAATTTTTAAAACGACCATTTTACCATAGTTTAAATGTCTGTTCATACATTTTAGCTGTGAAATGCTAAAATAATTGTATGCAATATAGATTAGAATACATGCAAATTTATTTTCCACTTGGTCTGATTTAAAAATGTCTTAATGGTAAAGGTTGTTTCAGTTTTATTAAATATTTTTGACGTGATTAAAAGCAGTTTAGATCCTACCATGTGAAGCACATGGTTACGTTAGCTGATTTTTACAGGCATGCATTGCATTTGCATCTGCAGAAAGGGATGTCGTCGCTATGTGCGTATCTGCACATGTGAGACCATTCCTCACTCCTCCCATTTCCCAGTGGAAATGAAATGTGGTTCATTCAGGAAACTATACCGTGCAACGTTTTACATGTCAGTGTGCAATATTTGCATGATATATGTGACCCTGGACCACAAAACAAGTCATAAGGGTTAATTTTATGAAACTGAGATTTATGCATCATCTGAAAGCTGAATAAATAAGGATAGGACAATATTTGCTGAGATACAACTATTGGAATATCTGGAATCTGAGGGTGCAAAAAAATTAAAATATTGAGAAAATCGGCTTCAAAGTTGTTTAAATGAAATTCTTAGCAATGCATATTACTAATCAAAAATTTAGTTTTGATATATTTAGGGTGGGATATTTACTTAACATCCTAATGATTTTTGCCATTAAAGAAAATTTTGACCCATACAATGTATTTTTGGCTATTGCTACAAATATACCTGTGCTACTGAAGACTGGTTTTGTAGTCCAGGGTCACATATATATCCCATATGCCTTTTGCTACTCTTCCTAGAAGTGCTGCCTTACATAATTTGTGTCTGTGAAGTGTGTGTGTGCATGTACCACGCATGTTCCTCACTTCAGACTCGTGTTATATGCGAGATCAGCCATCTGTCCGGACTGGTGGCGGTTCACAGGATGACATCCAACGTCTGTTTAGGGGGGGTTTGGCAAATTAGACCATCAGCAGAAAGCAGCGCTAGAAAAAAAACAGGCTTGTGTACAAAAGAGCAGTGAAGTTAAACAGTAAATTGTGTGGTGTTTGATTTCAGGACCATGGACAGCAGCTGCTGAAGAGTGAAGGATGCGACCTGGCAGATATTTTTGAGTTTGGAAAAAGGGGAAACCCACTTCATGTGACCTTCGGGACATAAATATGCTCTGTGGTGACGCAGTCCAGAAGCTGCTATGGATGTAGGTCCAAGTAGAAGCATCAGCATCTCTGACCCGACATATAAGGACAGTGTCCAAACTCACAGAAGTAAGACACAAAACAATAAACTTGCTATACAAGAATTCCCCTCAACCTCATAACAACAAAATACGTTTATGCACATATATCTGACTTTTTCCCTTTTGGAATAAATGAAAGCATGATTGTGACGAAGTTATGGGATGTCTTAACCTGACTACCGGCGCTGATGTTCCATGTTAACACGTCCCACCTCTGAACCCACGGTGGTCCTTTCCCGTTTCTCCGGACCCTCGGAAATCCCTTTTCGTTTGCGTGCCTGCCATGCGTGCACGCGCGGGACTCCTCTACCTGCTGGTGCACGTGCTGGCGAGAGCAAGAGGCCAGTATGACCTGTGTAAGTCTCTCGTGAGCACGGACGAAGGCGCCGTGTGGGAGCATTACGCGTGCCAACCCAAAGCCCAGGCGATGAAGGAGTACATGCGCATCCGCGTCGAGCCTCCAGGCATCACCTGCGGGAACCCGCCGGAGAGATTCTGCACTCTGGTGAGTCCTCTAAAAGAAATGAACACTTTTACTCATCAAGGATGCGTTAAATTGATCAAAAGTGACAGTAGAAACATTTATAGTGTTAAAAAGTTAAAATGAGAAATGTTTCTTGAACAGCAAATCAGCATATTAGAATGATTTCTGAAGGAACATGTGACACTGAAGACTGGAGTAATTATGCTGAAAATTCAACTTGGCATCACAGGAATAAATTGCATTTTAACATATATTCACACAGAAAGCAGTTCATTTAAATTATACAGCTATTTCAAAATATTACTGTTTTTACTGTATTTCTGATCAAATAAATGCAGACCACAGGCTCTGTAAAATGTAGTAGTGTTAAAATCAATTTTAACCCCAAAAACATATCAAACACCCACTTTGAAAATCAACCAGAAATAGTACACCATCTGGGCAACTTTGGCCTGCTTTTGTCAACATGCTATGCTATGTATGATCCAGCGACATATTAATTCCAATCTTGCAAACTATTCAGGACAGGCAGTATGTGAAATAGGGAAGTAGGGTGTGATATAAATATACAGCATGCTAATTTCGGTTTCTCACAACAAGAAGTTCAAAGTTTGTGTATCACATGGTCAGCGGCCTTGACAGTGATGTGTTTCTTCCTGCATGCTTTTTCTGCTCATTAGCCTGACAAATACAATTAAGTGACGTAAGTTTTCCCAGTAGCTGGAACTCATTTGCCTATAAGCTGGTATGTGGGCGTTCATCAAATTAAAGCAATAGTTGAAAAAATGGATATTTGCTGATTGTTTACACTCCCTGAGGCCACCCAAGATGTAGATGAGTTTGTTTGTTGATAGGAAGAGATATGGATCACTTGCTCAGCAATGGATCCTCTGGAGTAAATGGGTACCGTCAGAATGAGAGTCCAAACATCTGATAAAAACATCACAATAATCCACAAGTAATCCACACCACTCCAGTCCATCAATTAACGTCTTGTGAAGTGAAAAGCTGCATGTTTGTAAGAAACAAATCCATCATTAAGATATTTAAAATTTTAAACCATTGTTTTCACCTAAAATCCACTATCTAATATTGCTTCCTCCAGTAAAAAAAAGTTTTTCTGTCTGAATTAGGAGAGAAATATGCACAGATCCAGCACCGTTTATTAGCAAAAACAGTCCAAAACAGTTCTAAACACAATTTGTCCATCAATTAACATGTTGAGATACCAAAAGATGTTTGTTTGTAAATCGTATTTTGATGTGAGAGACAACAGAAGATGGACATTTCCACTGGAGGAAGCGTTATTATGGATTATAGATTATGGTTTAAAGTTAAAATGCCTCAGTGATAGATTTGTTCCTTAAAAACAAACATCTTTTGGTATCTCAACATGTTAATTGATGGACTGGAGTGGTGTGGATTATTTATGAATTATTGTGAAGTTTTTATCAGCTGTTTGGACTCTCATTCTGACGGTACCCATTCACTGCAGAGGTGATGCAAAGCTACATTTCCATTACATGTATGGAATATAGAATGTGTCATATAGTACCTGGATGGGACTGACCTCAGGCAGATGTTTCTGGATGGCTCCACGATTAATAATTTTGACCACCAGCCACTGGCCAGTGCAAACTAAACAGGGCTCGCAGGATGGTGCCAAACTGCGCCCATCATGGGGGCGGATGTCTTGAAGCAGCGTTAATTTGAGCAGGATCTGCCGTGCAGGTCACCGACCACAGCAGAAAAAATGCAGCTGAGGTCAGCAGGCGTGGAGCGCAAAAGGCCGAGGTGTTGTTTACCCACATGGGTTTGTTGGCAGAGAGAGGCTCACAGGAACAGAAGACCGGGAGGATGTCAAATTTCGCCTCGCTAACAGCAGGGTCAGCAGGTTATTCTTAAGGGCAAGGAGGTCACGTGGTGTACCTTGGGGTTTATAAAGTGATACTGGTGGGGACAACATACAGAATCAAAAGATATTCAATCAGTCAATGAGTTTGGTAATAAAAGAAAATGGGATTGGTGCTTACCTGTGCAAAAGTTATGCAGCTGTACCACACCTCTGGGATGTTGTGGATGGTTGCTGAGGTGTTGCTATGGTGTTCTGAGTGGTTGCTAAGTTCTGGTTAAAAAACATAAAAAAAAAAAAAAAAAGACTGAACTTTAGATTGAGCTAGTTGCCAAGGAATAATTTCTTATTATAATTTAGTTTAATTTGATGTAACAACTACAAAAGAATAAAAAATGAAATCTACTGGTACATAGACACAAAAAAAAAAAAAAAATAAAATAAAAACTGAAACTTTACCAGTAAGAGTTTATACTTTAATTGTATTCCTTTATGCATGTTTTAAAATTATTTATTTGTTAAATTAATTTAATAAAAAAAATACATTAATTTAAAATTATCTTAATGATAGTAAAATAGATATGTACATATACATATATATATGGCTTGGGTCCAAATCTGTGACATTTTTTTCTGTGTAATACTTTAGTTTAATGCTTAAACTCGAGTATGAGCAACAATAACAGTGCTTGACTTTGCAGGGAAAAAAGAAGCAAAAGGTTGTGCAGGCTGGAGAGAACAAGAACATAAATAAATACTAGTATCAGGGGAAAAGAGGTAATACAACCCTGATTAAATTATCCAGACACTGCAATGTCGTGCACACATAAACTTAGTGCACTATGATTGTGCCTTGTCACAATGAAGCTTATGATGAGACGCTGCAGGAAAAAACATATACAGTTATTGGTCTCGTGTGAGAGCCGGAAATGGACGCAGCTCTCAAACACTTAACAGTTAATGATCTGTTTAATGTAAGGCTAAAGGAGACCCATTTTCTTACTTGCTCTTACTCTCTCAACTTAAAGGGATAGTTTGCCTTAAAATCAGAATTCTGTCTTGATTTACTTAGACTTCACTATGATGTGTTATGATGTTTAAATTATATGTATGACTAGTTTTTTGGTGCTTTTTAGATATTTTTTTAAAACTTGGTAGCATTTGTCCCTATTTACTTTCACTGCATGGAAAAAAACAGTGCGAACATTCTGCAAAACATTTGCTTTTGTGTTTTATGGTAAGTAAATCATAAAAAATTATCATTTTTGGGTAAACTATCCCTTTTAATTGTATTTGCGTAAATGTGTTAGAGTAACTTTGCAATGCACAATTCTGTCATCATTTAATTAGCATAAACATAATAAAACACCATAGGCAAAAAAACACCTTAAAAGTATGATAAAAGTAGTCATACATACAATTTAAGCATCATATTTGGAACAGCAAGAGGGTGAGTAAATAATGACAGAATTGTGATTTTTGGGTGAACTAGCCCTTTAAATGTGGGTGTGTTTTAGCTTTTCCAGTCATGGTTTAAGCATTTTTAGAGTATCTTTGCATGCCATAATATTCCAAAGAACACATTTAAGGGGGTAGTTCACCCAAAAATCACAATTTGTCATAATTTTCTTACCATAATGCCTTGCTTGGCTTAAAATATGTTGCTCAAATTGTATGTATCACTACTTTTATGGTCATTTTTTAAATCTTGACATGCAGCTTTTTTTCAACTTTTAATGCATGAAAAAGAACCATGTGAACATTCTGCAAAACATTTGCTTTTGTGTTTTATAGTAAGTAAATGATGACAGAATTGTCATTTCTGGGTGAACTATACCTTTTAATCATATTTACGTAAATATGTGTTAGAATTTTCAGAGTAACTTTGCAATGCAAAATTCTGTCATCATTTACTTATCATAAAACACAAAAGCAGATGTTTTACAGAATGTTCACACTGTTCTTTTCAATGCAGTGGAAGCAAATAGTGACAAATGCTGTAAAGATAAAAAAAAATAAGCATAAGCACCATAAAAGTATAATAAAAGTAGTCAAAAATCACAATTTGTCATAATTTTCTCACCATAATGCCTTAAATGACTTGAAATATGTTGCTCAAATTGTATGTATCACTACTTTTATGGTGCTTTTTGGTCATTTTTTAAAGCCTGACATGCAGCAATTGTCACTATATACTTTCAATGCATGCAAAAGAACAGTGTGAACATACTGCAAAACTTCTGCTTTTGTGGTTTATGGTAAGCAAATCATTACAGAAGTGACATTTTTTGTTGAACCGTCCCTACCAAATCCCTATCCCAATGGATTTGTTTGAATATTGTTGCATGCAAAGCTATTCTAAAATACTGATTCTTATTTAAACCAGGACTGAAAAAGCTAACACACTCTCACTCACACACAAACCCTTGAATTGTTGTGCCGGAGACGGCCGCTAATGGACTGGCCTTTGGAATGTTCCTCAGGTCGTCCCAAGCTCTTTAATATTGATGGGGCCCTTAATGGTCCCGCAAGCAGACATCCACAGCGAGCCCGAACGTTTTCCTTTTACATTCTAGACATGACGAGGTCGGGCAGGCTGGCACAGTCAGCACTTTACAACAGACGGGATCCTCCCTAGCATCTCTCTTTCCAAGAAAATGACAAATGCAGATGAGAGAAAAAAAAGCGGGGTGGAAACCGTCTACTGTTAACCGACAGCCAGGTTGAAATTACCAAGAATGTTAAAAATCACAGCATCTTTGCATACAGTTTCAGCACTCAGCAAGTCCTCGCCAGGTTAAATAGAGCGTCTATTAAAACCAAAATACAAAAATGTCTTGTTTTATGTGGACATGATTGTCCACGTTTACACTTTAGCAGCTGCTCTTTTTCTAGCCTGTGTGTGGTACTGTGTGCTGTGGTTGCATGTGTTTATGTGTGTGTGCCTGTCCCAGTTTGTGCATGTTTCTTCCCAGGGTCCAAAATTAACACTCACTGAACTGCATATGTGAGTAAAATGGTCTTTGCAGAGTTACTCCTCAGCTGAGTGGTAATTAAAAAAAACAATGCATGTAAATCAAACCGTCTACTAACATCTGCCACGACTCAAAACATGTTTACCACAGTATTAAATTTACCATATATATAAATCCTTTTTTTCTGTTAAATGGCATGTGGTGACACATATGTGCAAATTGTCTCACATTAAGCCACTAAAATTAAAATATGGAACATGTCTGTTCATGTCTGGCTTGTTTTGTATAGTATACAGTGCTGCAAATGAGACAATGACCTGCACTGTTTTTCACAATAATGCAAGGAAAACTGCTAAATAATTCCATCGTTAAACATTCTTAAAAATAAAAAAGTTAGTTTTTGGCATATATAATTCCATTAAAGAAATAATTCAACCAATAAGGAAATTTAGCTAAAATGTACTCACTCTTAGGTCATCCAAGATATAAATGAGTTTGTTTCTTTACCAGATTTGGGGAAATGTAGCATTGCATCACTTGCTCACCAATGGATCTTCTGGGGTGAATGGGTGCCGTCAGAATGAGAGTCCAAACAGCTGATAAAAACATCACAATAATCCACAAGTAATCCACACCACTTCAATTAATGTCTTGTGAAATGAAAAGCTGTGTGTTTGTAAGAAACAAATCCATCATTAAGATGTTTTAAGATGTTTAAACCATTGTTTTTGGCCAAAATGAGTCCATAATCCATAATAACACTTCCTCAGTTGAAAAAGTCCATCATCTTGTCTCTTACATCAAAATCCACCCACATTTTTGTTTAGAGCTGTTTTGGTTTGTAAATGGTGCTTGATCTGTGCAGATTTCTCTCCTGATTCAGACCAATATTATGGATGTAAGACTTTTTTTTGACCAGAAATGACGCTTTGAAGTTAAAAACACCTTAAAGATGGATTTGTTTCTTGCAAACACACAGCTTTAGGCTTCTCAAGATGTTAACTGATGGACTGGAGTGGTGTGGATTACTTGTAGATTATTGTTTTTATCAGCTATTTCGACTTCTGATGGCACCCATTCACTGCAGAGGATCCACTGGTGAGCAAGTAATGTAATGCTAAAGAAACAAACTAATGAGGGTGAGAACATTTTCAGCAAATGCTCCTTTTTGTATGAACTATTGCTTTAAGAACATGCATAAAATCTTTGCATTGCACAAAAGGTTCCTTTATAGTTCTTCACATTAAGAAAAAAACAAATGGTTCTCACTGAAAGGTTCTTTTGAGAACCCAAAATGATTCTTCTATTGCATTACTGTGAAAACCCTCCTTTTGAAAACCTTGTTTTTTAAAAATGGGGGTAAAATATGCATTTGTAATAAAAACAATGCAAACTGTTTCAAGGCCAGTAATATTTACAGCTAGTGAATTTTCTCAGTTCACCCACCACTAGCAGATGTGACAGAAGTTTAAATTTGGACCCTGTGGCATGGTTTGTTTTCAAGTGGTTGATTCTTAGTTGGCTCATGTTGACTTGGAAGAAAAAGCGTGAGAGAGAAAGAGAGAAAGACAGAGATCCCTAATGATGGGGAATCACAGCTTAGTTCAGCGGAAAAAGGGAGCAAACACACACACATACACACCAAATAAGCATGTGTTGTTCATGCACACACCTCTCTGAAAGCGCACAACCACAGTGCACATGAAACAGTACGATGTGTCAATGTGTGAACACGTGTGTATGAAAGTAAAAACCCCTCATGCTACACAACAGTGCTCTCTGATTTAGAGGCACAAATGAGCCAGTGCTATAAATAGAAATGAGAGAGAGAAGCGGGAAGTGAAGAAGAAAGAGGGGGAGGAAACAGGAAGAAGGGAGAAGAGATATGACAGAAGATAGAAAACAATGAGACTCTGCCAGGACAGAATACTAACATTATTTTACTGAACATACTGTATACTGCCTGCTTATTCAAAATAGAAAAGTAAAATAGTAGGATATATACCGTTTCACACAGTAGAATGCTTCACATGATCTCTATCCCTTGTAAAAAAAGAAGTGTGCTTAAATGCATTTAATGTGCACTTGTAGTATTCTTCAAAAAACATAAAAGAATATTTGATAAAAAATATATTTGCGGATAATATATTAATTAAATGCCACTCTAAAGAGATAACACGTTTATGTCTGTTTCTTAAGTACACCTTTAAAAAAATGCACTTTGTAATAATTAAAAATTAAAAATCCTTTTTAAAGAGCATTAAAAACTGTCAAAAATTATTAGTAATGCACTTACTTAGGTGTTGACATATAAATGCATACTAAAGCACATAGGAAGTATTTGATTCTAACTATTATCTGATATTACATTTTAAGTCGGCTAAATTGCAAAGGACATCTATTGTTGTATTAATAACAAAATTACATAGAAATATGCACTTTAGTCCTACTTAAGTGGGTAAAAAAGCACTCTTAGGTTCAACTACTTGCATACAGTAAATGCAAGCATGCAGAAACAATACAGGCAGGAAAATGCATGCCCACATCCACACAAGGATGCAACACCTAAACACACACATATAGATCAAATATACGTCAAGCACACATACATGCATAATAGCACATGCATGTACACTTGCATGCATGCTAATACATGCACAAGCACCCAAGTACACAGATGCAAATATACATGTAAGCATACTGTACAGGCAAACTCAAGCATGCAAAAACAACAATAGAAGCATGCAAATGCATGCACACACAAACACACGCATTGTCAATACACGCACACAAGCATGCAAACATTCAAACACACATAGATGAAATATACATGCAAGCACACATACATTTATGCATAAAAGTACAAAATGCACATTTTTTTTTAAACATCCTAATACATGCACACAAGCACCCAAGTACACCCACCCAACCACATGCATGCATATGGTACAGACACACTCAAGCATGCAAAAACAACATGTGGATGTCAATAGATGTCACAGAAACACCCAAACTCTCAAACAAACACATATAGAAGAAATATACATGCAAGCAGAAGTATACACATTTGCAAGCATGCTAACACATGCACACAAGCACAAAAGTACACACACACTCACAGATGAAAGTGCATGCATGTATATTAGACACATATACAGACACACGTAAGCATGCAAAAACAACAGTAGAAGCATGCCAATACATTTACATAAGCATGCAAACACCCATACACAAATATTATGTACTTCAAATATGTACTTCAGTCCTACTTAATGGGTAAAAAAAAGCACTCTTATGTTCAACTAATTGCATTTAATATAATTTTAAGATATAATATGTTGTCATTAAATTGTAAATATCATGCACTTAAATGTCAAAAAAAAATTAAGTTCACACTTAAGCATATTTTCTTACATTACTTACTTTTTAAAAGCATGCTAAAGTGTATTCTTTTTCACAAGGTATGTGCAGTACTTTTTTCTCCCATTAAATAATGCACAAAAGCCCTGGAAATTGAAGGTCAAGTTGAGTGCACTGCCTATACGGTTATATTGCACTGTGCATTTTGGTAAAAGTAGTCATTTGGGTATAATAGGACACACAGAAAATGTGCTTACCGTGCACAGTATACATACTATATACTGCAGAAAGCGAGCATGCTGATGTGATCTGAACAGAAACAAAGGGAAAGAACTGAGTGAAAACAGCTTGAGATGGACAAAGACAATAGACAGCTGGCGGCTAGAGTACTAGTTTAATAGGATGAATCTGTTGTTCTGCGTGTCTTGTCCTGATCTCACCGATGTCAGCGCTCAGCCAGAAAGTTTCAGCCAACACTTCTTCATTCCACAAACTAAACAAGAAAGCAGAGAAAACACTTTGAAGAGTTCTGGAGATCTAGAATAAAAGATTGAGATCATTACATGCTTTCCTGGAATGCTTGATACAGAAAATATGGAAAGGAGTTCTATGCAGTATTCTTTCCACAGAATTGTTGAACAATAGCTTGTACACCATTTTTATTTTTACTGTAAAGTGATTTTACCATGGTGTAGTTAGATGCAACACAATGTAGAGTTTCTAAAACCCCTTAACCATAGTACAAATCCATGCAGTACTATCTTAAGTGCCAAATGATACAAACCACCAGTGTACAATAACTAAAGCCATTAATAATAATCACAATAAACAAATTTTCCATTCATCGCTGAATTTATGATCGATCTCAAAATAGCCTTCTCTGAATAATATTAGCAATATGGCAACAGCAGAAATGTTCAGTCACATATTCGATCATCCCTGAATATCATCCATACGTATGAATAAATGATTGATTACATGTAAGGTTGTATGAGATTACTAGTACTGTGTTTTTTAATACCAAGAATACTTTTGTGAAGAACTTATAAAGAAAGTTTCCAAAGCTTTGACCTCAAAGTTTTTCATTTCGAAAAGACGAATGTGTTTGCAAGGCCTTTCCGACGTGCCAGAACTTTTATTAAAGAACAGCCTTTTTAGGTTTTGCCATCTTGTGGATTTTGTCATGAAATGTGGTTGCAGCGGATTTTCCTTTTGGCTATATTTGCACTTAATCACGACACACACCTGTACCGAAACACCAGGTGAGCGCCGCTGTTAGCACTTCTGTTCGCTTCTTCATTAGTTTTATTTATTGTTTGCTATGCTTTTTATTTTTAAGTTAAATCCAAAGATGCATTTCGTCAGTTCACATCCCGCACCCCATGCATATTTGTTTATTAAATGTTTTGTCTAATTTAATAATTTGATTATGCTTTCAGCCATCAATAAAACTGCAGTACTATCTGCTCCGTTTAACACATTTTATCTCCAAAAAGCACAGAAAATACAAAAAAAGTCTGCAGATTCCATCTGGGGCTGCCATGATCCAATTCAGTCAGGATGCTGCCTTAGAAGGAAGCTGCCTATGTTGACTATAGTCAGCAAGAACAGACCAAGCTTTGGAACAGACGCACACTTCCGAGTGTATTCCTCAGAGTGTTGTATTCTTAGTGATGTTCTCGTAAAGCGAATGGAGCTCACATTGTGTTCTCAGTTTCTTAAAGACCGCTATAATTCACTCACACACACACACACTTACAGTAAGAAGGTCTAAAGGTATATAAATCCACCGAGACGACAAAGAGAGACAGATTAACCGATTTTACGATACTGATGTTGTACTCTAAAAGACTGCATGGCATACGGATGGCACTAGATAAAAAGTTCCAGTTTAACGGTGATGTAATGTCCCAGTTGGTTGGTTTAACAGGCTGCTATATGGACGCTGTGACAGGGATCTAGCTCCATGCTGATTGTTGTCGCAGCGACGGGATTCCAACGTGGATAATTGCTCTAGGAGCTTAGTGATGTGGGCCACCTGCCGGAACAGTTGGCCGTGTACGTGTGTGTGTTTATATGGGGCAGGAGGATGGGATTGTCGGGAAAGCGTAGACATGCTAGTTTTGCATCTCTGTCACATGCATTATTGGGCCAAGGTCATGGAAAAGACACACGCATTGTCAAACACTTGAAAAATTAATTAGTGAGAAAAGCAGATCCTGTGTTATAATATTAAAACTCTGTCTCTTAAAAGCATCCCGACAGGAGAAACACATACATACATGCATGCATGCACAGATACACGTGTGAACATGCACACATGCAAGCACACACATCCCCACATGCACACTGAGGCATGCAAATACATGCACCCAACACACACACATAGATGCAAATATACATGCATGCACACAGTAAATGCAAGCATGCGCAAACAATACAGTCATGAAAACACATGCACACATCCACACAAGCATGCAACACCCAAACATATACACACACACACACACACATAGATCAAATATACATGCAAGCACACATCCTTGCATAATAGCACATGTATGCGCACTTGCAAGCATGCTAATACATGCACCCAAGTACACAGATGCAAATATAGATGCAAGCATACGGTACAGGTAAACTCAAGCATGCAAAAAACAATAATGAACAATAATAACAAGCATGCAAACATTCAAAGACGCATAGATAAAATAAACATGCAAGCACACATACATTTATGCATAAAAGTACACATATGCACATTTGCATGCATGCTAATATATGCACACAAGCACCCAAGTACACACACTCATGCATACATATAATACGGACATACTAAATCATGCAAAAACAACAATACATGCATGTCAACAGATGCACATAAGCACCCAAACACTCAAACAAAGCAATATACATGCAAGCAAAAGTATGCATATTTGCAAGCATGCTAATACATGCACACAAGCACCAAAGTACACACTCACAGATAAAAATGCATGCATGTATAGTGGACAGACACATGTAAGCATGCAAAAACAACAGTACAAACATGCTAATACATGTACACAAGCATGCAAACACCCAAACACACACATATAGATGAAATATACATGCAAGCACACATACATTCACGCATAAAAGCACATGTATGCACATTTGCAAGTATGCAAATACATGCACACAAGCACCCAAGTACACACACTAACAAATGGAAATACACATGTATTCAACCACATGCATATTGTACAATGCATGTATGTATATGCATGCATTTGCATACAAGCATGCAAATGCATGCATATACATACAAGGGTCACTAAAACACACAAATATAGATGAAATATACATGCAAGTACACATGCATGCAAGCACTGCAGTGGGAACTTATCATTGACTTTTATTGTTTATATAAAAATAGCACTGATATATGAGCTAATGGTATTTTTATACTGTACTCTACACCTAAGCCTTACAGAAAACCTTCTATGTTTTTACATTTTCATTATTTAGCATGTTAATTAAGGCCTTTTCCTCATAGGGGCCATTGGCAGCTCCTCAGGATGCATGTGATTTCAGGTTTTACTGTCATTCTGGGCACATTTGGTCCCTACAATATAAACAAAAGCTGACCCTCCCTCCCTTCCACCCCCCCACACACACATAGTGCTGTCAATCGCACACTGCACAATACACATCGTAAGCACGCTAACGCTCCACTAAGTGTGTCAGAGGGTTGGGTTTCAGTGGATTTGGGGGTTGAAGGTTTCTGTGTAACATTCTCCTCTTTAATCCAACTATAGTTGTAGCGTGTCAGGGGTCAGAATGAGTTTGTGTTCTTGAATGCATGTATACATGGATGTGTGCAGATGTTGCAGTCAGGTCAGATGATGGTGTCTGATCCTGTCTGTATGCACTAAAGAAACAGACAGCTAATAGTATAACAGAATGAGGTTTCTCCCTAATAACATTACAGAGAAAAGAGAAGGAGAGAGAAGAAACAACGGATTCAAAGAGAGAGAGAGGGGTGCATCTTGAGGAAATAGAATTATGTCAAGCAGAAATGAGTGGCAGTGCGGAGGCCTGTAGGAACTGAGCTGTAATGTGATCTTGTGGAAGAGGGTAACGTTAAACCCCTGTCCTGGAGGGAGCTAATAGAGTCAGACCATCAGACAGAACAGAATTAGTGTACTGTAGAATGTGTCTGAAAGGATCAAGATGTGCAGTTCACACTGTACAAATTCAAAGGAATAACTAGTCACTGAATATTCCAAACTGTGCAAGCTCTGTGGATTAAAAGCATCAGGTTTCTTAAAACAGGATAATGCAATATACAGTAGCTGACAGAACTGCAACCAGAACAAAGCATTGAACATTACATAACTGGAATTGTAGAAGCTGCTACACTGTTGAGGAGAACTCCAGGCTCATGCATTTGGATATAAAATATTAAAGACTGGCAAAAATCAACAGTTATGCGCACACCCAAATACACACATGTAGATTAAATATACATGCAAGCATGCACTCGTCCATGCATACAAGCATGCAAATGCATGCATGTACATACAAGGATCATCAAAACACACATATAGATGAAATATATATGCAAGTAAACATGCATGCAAGCACACTTACAGTAGGAACAGTTATTAGTTATCAGTATTAAAAGCTTTTGTGACATTATACACATATACATTTTTTTTTAAAGAAATGATAGAAATTAATGCTTTTATTTAGCGAGTATGCTTTAAATTGATCAAAAGTGATGATAAAGACATTTATAATGTTACCAAAAATTTGTATTTCAGTTAAATGCTATTCTATTCATCAAAGATAATCTACTCAGCTGTTTTCAACATAATAATAATAATAAATGTTTTTTGAGCAGCAAATCAGAATATTAGAATGATTTCTGAAGGATCATGTGACTGGAGTAATGATGCTAAAAATTCAGCTTTGAAATGACAGGAGTATATTACATTTTAAAATATATTCACATAGAAAAGAGTTATTTTAAATAGTAAAAATATTTGCTGTACTTTGGATCAAATGGATTTTTTCTGGTGAGCAGAAAAGACTTCTTTAAAAACTTTAAAAACGTTTGACTGGTAGTGTATTAAATAACTATGATTATAAATTATTTAAGTCATATTTGTGCAATGGCATTTTTTGTGATCTAGATCATACATTAATGAAAGTATGTCTAATCTCTAACTGAAATGAATGAATGGCTATTAAAAGTTGAGCAATTATCTGACTCACTTCGTGAATACTGTCATTCTGTGCTATTCTTTGAATGGTACCAATTATCTGTTAACTAAATGTTAAAGAGGTGAGAACAGCTGATAACAAAAAGTGTGAATAATGGCAGAAACATGAGCTGATTATCGGTCCATCTGTAGTTCTAGGTTATACAGATGAGAAAGTTGAGTTTGAGCTCAACTAGATTCCGAGCTTCAGGAGCCGAAACTGCTTTATCATTTTACGGCCCCTCTTTATTCCCTCTCTGTCATTCTCTTACATACACGCACTTTGTTTTATCTCCCCTTTAATTTATTTTTTATTCTCCGTGTGCCTGGCTTCATAAATCAGATGATGTATTTCCCAAGATGCACTGCGCTGTACAAGCTTCTCTTATGAGGCGTGTATGTGAGTGTGTGTACGTCTTTATTAAGCAGCATTTGTGTATGTCACCGGTCTTGTGAGACGGAGAACAAAAGGAGGCGAGTGTTTATTTCTCTGTCGAGGTGTGAATCTGATATATCGACACAGATACATGCTGAATAGACAGATTCAGCGCCGTCATACCTGAACGCATCCGTCTGAGCGTGAACTATAGTTAGATGATCATCATCTGCGTGATTTTATAAAGCGAGCTGATAGAATTGACCTAGATTTTTAATGATGTGTGTGTAGCAGGAGTTTGCGCTCTCAGATCAACACTCCCTGCAGTCTTTGCTTTTAATAAAAGCCCACAAGTTCTTCACTGTAGTTTTACCATGACAGTCACGCATGTGTGTGTGAGTTTACAATCTGTCTCGCTCATCTCCACTTTCTTTTGTGTGTCTGTGTATCACACACAAACACACACTTTCTACCTGCTTCTTTTGTTTGTCAATCAATCAGTCACTGTTTCTATCTCTATCACATCTCCTGTCAGAACACGTCTGCCTTTGTGAAAGAGAAGTGTGCTTAATTGTACTGAATACGCGATTGTACTGAACTTCAAATCTTAAGACACTATTCTGGCTTAAGTGCACTTTTAAGTGCCCTTTGTAATGATGACAAATTAAAAGTTTTCCTTTAAACTACATGGTTTTAATAATCTTTTGTCATGCTTGAAAGATGTACACATCTGATGTGTTGACTAACATACTAAAGCACATGTAAAGTACTTGATTATATAGGGCCCTATGATTTCTGCGATGTGGAAAGCGCAGACAGAATCACGAAATTCGGTCATAAAAATGGAATTTACTGTATAGCGCAGAATAGCGCGGAATTTGACAAGTTTAGGATGAATAAATCAAAAGTAGGTCAGTACACGTAAATCAAAAAATGTGATATAGGCTTGTGTCTGAATATTAAGCTGCATAATGTTCTGTGTGTCTGTGTGAATGAATGTTTACTACTCATACTGAAGTGAAACAGAAACTTAAAGGTCTTCCTAGCAACCCGTCAACATAAAAGTTTGACTTGAAGAAACGGTGACAGAAATATATATCTTATAATGTAATTCTACTATTACTAATAATACAGTTATTATTAAAATATTATTCTTAAGGAATATTTACCAGATTTTTTTTTTTTACCAGAATTTATTTACTAGAAAAATGTAAATACGCAAAAAAAAAAGGAAATTATATTACATTATAAAATTGATTAATTAGAGATGCTTTTGATTATTAAAATTTAGTGACCCATTAAAATTGAATCCAGAAAATTAATGGAACACATGCCTTTTAATATTTTTTAATTTAACCATTAAAACAGAGTGTAGAAAAATTAGAACTGAAAGAAAAAAAAAAGAATTTGGAGAGAAAAACTGATTTATAGGGAATTTATAGGGAATTATTTTAGAATTTTGTGCGTTTGTATCATATACAAACAGAAACTTAAAGGTCTCTCTTGCAACCTATCAACATAAAAGTTCGATTTAACTTGAAAAACTATGACAGAAATATTTACTTTAATTCTGGTACTACTACTAATAATAAAACTACTATTCATATATTACTTTTAGGTAATATTTACCAGAATTTATTTACCAGAAAAAATTTTAATATACACACACACACAAAATTAATTAAATAATAATAAACATTTTTTAAAAATAAAATCAATTAATTAGAAATGCTTTTGATTATTAACATTAAATGAAACCATTAAAATGAAATCCATAAAATTAATGGAATGAAAAGTAAAACTGAATTTGAGGACAAATAAAATGTTTTGAATAGGGACTATTTTTGTTAAACTTTTAATGAACTGCTGTTATATTGCATAGGTATCATGATTTCAATTAATTAGACATGCTTTTTGATTAATATTTTTTATTTAACCACTAAAACAGAGATTATAAAAATGAAAAAGGAAAAAAAACAGAGTAAAAAAAAAGCAGAAAAAAATTGAATTTGGAAGAAAAAATAATCAGAATTTAGGGGGAAATACCTAATTATAATTGTAACTGTGCTGTGTAATTCGATATTATATGTAAGGTTAATATATTTTAAGTTTTAATAGATATTAAATGTAAATGAATGAAAAATAACAAAAAAATTCAAAGGAAATAAAAAAAAACAGTCAAAATTGCAAGAAAAACACAGACTTATAAAGTCAAAATCATGAAGAAAAAAAGTCTAAATTGTGAGATTAAAAAGTTGCAATTATAATAGTATAGTAATTATAGTATATTTTAGTTTCCCATAAATGCTTATCAGTACATTCAACAGTACACTTTAACCATATTCTATTTGATTAGATTAAAGAAGAAGAAATTATGAAATTACATATAAAGATGTGGCTTAATTGACTCAAAAAAGCACTCCTAAGTTCACCTAACTGCATTTGTTATATTATTAAAACCATAATTCATTCCCATTCATTTGAAGGTAACATGCAATTAAGTATCCGAAAACAAGAGTTATTTCAATTTATGCTAAAAGTATGCTTCTGTTTCACAAGAGTGTCTCTGTTTGTCTCTCTCTCTGTCTGTCTGCAGGAGAATCCATACCTCTGCAGTGATGAATGTGACGCGTCTAACCCTGACCTGGCTCACCCGCCGCAGCTGATGCAGGATCGCGAGCGCAGCGGCCTCATCACCTACTGGCAGACGGTCACGTGGCGGCGCTATCCCGAGCCTCTTCAGGCCAACATCACCCTGACCTGGAACAAAACCCTCGAACTCACCGACGACATTCAGATCACCTTTGAATACGGCCGGCCCACCGTCATGGTGCTGGAGAAGTCGCTGAATTTCGGCCGCTCGTGGCAGCCCTACCAGTACTACGCCGACGACTGCGTGGACGCCTTCAACATGGCGCCGAGACGAGCTCGCGACCTGACCGCGGCCAACGTCACGCGCGTCATCTGCACGGAGCAGTACTCGCGCTGGGTCGGGTCCAAGAACGAGAAGGTGGTGCGCTTCGAGGTGCGTTCACGCTTCGCCATTTTCGCCGGGCCTAGGCTGCTGAACATGGAAGGCCTGTACTCGCGGATGGAGAGCATGAAGGGTTTGCGAGATTTCTTCACGTTTACGAATCTCAGGCTCCGCCTACTCAGGCCCGCTCTCGGAGGAACGTACGTCCAGAGAGACAACCTGCTGAAATACTTCTACGCCATTTCTAACGTGGAGGTGCTGGCCAGGTAAGAACACACAAACTACAGCAACAGAAGCACAACAACTCTGATTCAGCCTATGATGTGAAATTGGGGGCGGGACTATCTGTTTGACTGACTAATGCTAGATCGGTTGGAGCTGGGGATTTTCTTTTTAAAATTATACACTCCACCTTTAAATTAACATTACATATTCTAGCTCTTTTGCAGTGATTCAAGAATATGGATGAACATTCTGAATTTTATATCACTTGATATGAATGTAATTTTTTTTCCCCCAATTAATATTTAACTATTTGAAAATCTAAATATAATTAATATTACAAATTATATATATATAATTATATAGTATAATATATGTATAAAATAGTTTAATAATATCATTTATAATATTAATTATATTTACATTAATTTTATTAACATTATCAAATAATGAATATTAAATAAATAAGAATTTTAAAAATTATATCAGGTGATACAAAATTCTAAATGCTTCATAGATACAGTAAATAAACATTTTGAATGTCTATGTATAGATAGAAATATTTAGAATTTTGTGTAACTTTTAGTTTTTAATTTAATTTGTTTTGTTTAAAATGTATAATTATAAAAATGATATAGAGAGAAATATTTAGAATTTTGTATAATCATAATTTTTATAAATTGTATTTTTTAATTTACAAAATATACTTAATATTGTTCATATGATATATATATATATATATATATATATATATATATATATATATATATATACATATATATATGAAAAATATTACATATAATTTAAATATATATAGACTTTATTTAATTTCTAATGTTATTTAATTTGTTTTATGTTTAAAATGTATTATTTAAAAAAAAAGAGAAATATTTTTAATTTTGTATAACTTTAATATAAATATTATTTTTATGTATAAAATATACTTTATATTTTGCATAGTATATATATATATATATATAAACAAATATATATTTTTTAACAAATATTATTTTTCTGCTCATTTATATTTTATTTTTTGACAAAATATAATTTTTTACTTAATATTTATGTAAAACTATACATAAAACAAATAAACTATTTATATTAAAAATATACATTTTTAACAAGTATTATTTTTCTATTAATTTATATTTTATTTTTTAACAAATATTATTTATTATTATTATTTATTTAACAAATATTTACTTTTTTTTTTTAAAGCTACCCACTATCCCCAACACGTCCACACAGAAATGATTATTGTTTGTGCACTTACTCGGTATTAGATGATGACTAATCTACCCCATGCTATCATTGTGAGTTAAGCGACTCTACTGAGTCAGGCCAATTATTATCCATAAAGCATTTGGAGCAACTCATCTAATCAGATTGTGTTGTGTATTATTATAGAGGCAAACGGATGCTTGTTATCGCAGGGCATGGTATCATAACCAATAACTATTAAAACTATCAGGAGGCGAACAAATGATCTGCAATAATGCTGGAGTCATTACCCGTACAGATATTGACTGTCGTAATGGTATAAATGAGACACTGGGGTCCATCACAGGTCTGGGCTGTAATTGCAGTGACTGACAGCCTGTTAACAATAACCCAGTCTTACATATCCAACCCTGACATAATGGCTACTGTGTTAAAGGAATATTTTACATTAGAAAAAAAAAGAAAAAAAAAGCTTCTAATCATACAGATTTTGCCAATCAAAGTTTTGGAATAAAATAAAATAAAATAAAATAAAATAAAATAAAATCTTTAAAATGAATGCTATGAATGGGATAAACTGCAACAAAACTATAGAAATGCATCCTCTACATCTGATGTATGAAATGTGAAACCACATCACAGACAGACAACAGTGAACATTAATAAATGTAGAAATTGTGCGAACTGAGGCTTCACAAGAGAACATGAGTCAGATCACAGCACACAGAGCGATGCCTATGGGCCGCCCAGATCAAATCTCAAATCTTCTCCTGTTTCCTGCACTGATGTTGGGCTAAAAATCTGAGAAGTGGATTTAATTGTGCTAAAATGTTGGGAAAAAACATTTCCATGAAGAGAGCAGAACGGGACATCCTGCTGTACTTTTAAAACATGTATTTATATATATATATATATATATATATATATAATTACATTTAAAATGTAACATATATATAATTACATATACAATTAAAATATTAATATAATTGATATAACATAATCATAGTTATTATTATTATTAGGGTAACAAAGAGGCAGAAAATTTTACAGAAAAATCTAGTTATTATTATTACATAGAAATGCATACAAATTAATTACAAAAATGTGCAAAAATTATAAATCTTCAACTACAATTAAAATAAATAAATAAAAATAATATAATAATAAAAATACATAATATAATAATATAACTGATATTAATTAATCATAGTTGTTATATATTATTAGGGTTGCAAAGGGTTACAAATTTTCCAGGATTTCTTTGAAATTTTTGAAAGGTTTCGGGAAATTTACTGGAAATTTTCACCCCTTTTCAAGCCTACTTATTATCAAACTTATAATTAATGCTTATTATTTATAATTAATACAAATAATATAAATTAATATAAATAATAACAACTTATAATTAATGCTTATTATTTGCAAGCATTATTATCAACTCTGTTACCAAGTTGCAATTAGTAAATTTTAAAATTATTCATTACTATAATATTATATATTATTATAATATATAACATAAAAATAAATAACATTAAATAATAAGTTATATTATTGTTATTGTTATAATAACTATCTTACCCAAGTTATTGCATTACTAATTAACATAATATTAGTTCTTCGTATTTCATAGAAATGCATAAAATGAATAGATGAAGTAAAAAATGCTAATAAATAATTTTTTATTAATATAACTAATATGAATAATTCATAGTTATTATATATTATTACTAGGGTTGCAAAAAGGCAGAAAATTTCTGATAAATTTCAAAAACATTCTAGAAATTTTGGAAACTTTCCAGGATTTTTGGAAAGCTTCTGGAAATTTACTGGAAAATTTCCACCCCTTTGCAGGCTTAATTATTATTAGCATTATTAATAACCCTTTTACCAAGCGGCAATTAGTAAATAAATAAATAATTAAGGTCAGTAATGTTTCTTTTTAAAGAAAACTATTTTAATTTTTAAAAATTTAAATAACTAAAATTTAAAGGACTTTAGGCCAAAATTTGCACCTTGTTCATGTGCCAACTACCATCTTATTATATTGCGTATTCATATTAGCCAAAATATGTATTAAGTGAACATTTAAGAATCTGCGTGGGCCTGTCTATGGTGTTAGATCACACTCAGATCTACATTACAGTCTCAATATATATGATGAGCACATGAATACTGAGAGTACGTTTAGTGTAAGATTTATGGATTGTCATTTCCGTCCTCAGAGAGGATTTAGACATCTGTATTAAGATACACTTCACTGCACTTGACTTTCACTCATACTATCAAGCTCATCTTTTGCTGTGATGTACAGTATCTGTTTCTTTATGGACGGCTGCTGAGGTTGCAAACTGCTGTGATGAATCTGACATACGTGATACGTTTAGTTGCATTTAAAGACACACACGCACACACACTTTACACAGAGTATGAAGTATAATCCTGACATGTGCGGTTCTGAATGACAGTGAGTGATGACGTGTGCGTGGGTGTCATTGGTAAGATGTTTCCTGTAGTATTTAGTCATAAATAGAACCATTTAAACACACACACACACACACCCTTGGTAACACAATCCAATGATCAATAAGTTATTCTTAGGCTGAGACTGGGTAAGATACGGCTGACGGCTCTCGATCGATCACAACAAGTGTGTGTGTGTGTTTTCTGTTTTCTGAAGCAGACCGTCATGTGTGTGTGTGTGTGAGTGAGTGCATGTTATAGGAGCCAGAACTGTTTTTTTTTTCCTTAAGGTTCATTCAGATTCAAAGGAATAATTTACTGTACATAAAAAATGATAATTCTGTCATTTACTCACCCTCATGTCTTCGCAAACCCGTATGGACTTTCTCTCTTTCTTCTGTGTAACACAAAAGACAAATGTATGTAATAATTTATTTATAATAAAAAGAATGATAATAGGCAGCATATGTGTAAGACAAAATTATAATAAATATAATATAATAAGTATTATTAAGGAATAATTTTAAATGATAATAGTTATTATTAACCATCTTTCCCAAGTTATTGCATTACTAATTATTTAAATAAAATAATGTATATAAATGAATATGCATTAATAAAAATTAATAAAAACACTAATAAAAATGACAAAACTGTGCAAAAAATTCAAAATCTTTATCTAAAATGAAAGTGAACACAATATATAAAAATAAAATCTAATTCAAAACATAAACAAAAACTACAATAAAAACAAATAGCCAGTTTCTGTCTTGTGCCTCACTATATCTGAAGATGTTTATACATACCAGATAAATGTACAGTCAGCTGTTATTATCACAAATTTAACAAGATCAGGTATCTTGTATTGCCCTGAAGGGATTTCTTCTCCACTAATGAGCAGCTGACTGTACTTTATTCTGCTTGTTACACGGCTGCTCACTACCAAATAAACAGATAAATGCATATGAAATATTGATCTGAGCTGTAATTATTTTTTTATGCAAGACCAAAAAGCGTGTGGAACGATATAAGATGATAAGAAACTACCACAGCTATGTAGGAAATCAGTTTAGTTATACAGTTCAGCATCATTATACATAAATATTTAAAAGCAGAATGCTGCGATTGACCAATCAGAATCCAGTATTCCAGATCGTCATGTGATAAAATGCAGAATTTAGTGGTACACAGTTATTTTTCACACTGATCAGCACAAAGTGCGTTTGTACTGAGAGAATGTCAGAAAACATGTAGTATCAGTAATGAGGAGACCAGAGGAATTACATGAACCTGGAATGACCTTTAAGAATTTCTGATGTGATTCAAAGTGAATCAAAGAAAGCAAACATTATCTTAAAAGAGACATATCCTATACTTTCCACTGAAATACTGTGTCTTACACAGCATCTTTGTTCCTTAAAGTCTACTTACTGGATGTCACTCAAAGTGTTTTGCACAAGAAACACAACTGAGGTTATCATGACAGTTCACCTTTGCCCTTTAGAATTAAACAGGCTGTTTTTGCTACTGTACCTTTAAGATATTTATATGTAAATGACTGACCATCCTCTGCATACAGGTGTAGTTTACACAGCAGATCAAGAGCCTAAATGTACAATGTAAATGTGAGATGCTAATATGTTAATGAAGGAAGTTATACTGTTAGAATTATTTTTTTATAATTATTTTAATTACAAATTTACTTTTTTTTTTTATTTTAGAACAATTTTAGCTTAACTCATCTTGATCATTTTTTTATTTAGAATTTTTATTTAAAAAGAAAAAAAAATCAAATGGCACAAAAATACTGGTGATGCACAAAATTAATTTGTAACTAAAACATTAAAACTTTAGTAAAATTAAAGTCTTCCATTTACATAAAAACATTTATTTAATAATAAATAAATAAACATTGTTTAAATACTCAACACAAAAATAAAGCTTATTTAATAATGAATTAATCAAATTGTTTTATTTAATCAAGAGGGCAGGTTATAAATTATATATTAATACGTTGTTGAAATATAAACATTTAAATGGTGGCAGTAATAAAAACTTGTTTCATGACCAGACAGATTTTTAATTAAGACAACAGATTAAGCAAAAATATTTTTTACATTTTTATGTATTTTTTTTGTAATTTTTAAAAATGATTTTTTTGATAACTATATTAATAGATTTTTTTTTAATTTTCAAAAATAAATTTTATTTAATAATACATTAATTAAAATCGTTTAATACTTAACACAAAAATAACGTTTATTTAATAATGAATGAATCAAATTTGTTTAATCAACAGTAAAACAAAAACGTATATAAAATTTTAATACGCAGAAGGCAGGTTTTTAAATGTTTTAATTATATATTAAAATGTTGTTGAAATATAAACATTTAAAAGTGTCTGTAATAAAAACTTGTTTAATGACATTTATTCAACCGTAAATGAATTAAGAAAACAGATTAAGCAAACATATTTTTAAAATTTTTATATATACATTTTTTAAATTTTAAGTTGTAAATTAATTGTAATTAAATGGCATTATGTACTGCATATAACATTACATGACATTGTTTAAAACTAGTAAAAATTATTAATATAAAAAAATGCATAAATCTAACATGAAATGGCTAAGTAGCAGTAATACGGTAATTGAATAGCATTACATAATGAATAACATTAACATGTAAACATTGTTTACAAGCTGTTTTGTTCACGTCTCTCCGCTGTTGAAACTTGCCATCAGAGAAGTGCTAATTAAAAATCTGGTCATTGATTTCAGTCGAAACCGAAAATGTATTTTAAAAGCCGAACATTTTCAGTTTCCGAAATTTCGGTGCATCAGTGGGAACTGAATACAAAGAAAGTTCAAGATCTGTATTATTCCGTTTCTGTTTTAAGATAATAATTGTAATTTTTGAGTCAAAGGCACCAAAATATTTCCAGAGCCTGAACACCTGATGTAGTCGAACCTGCAACGTATATACATGTGTAAGAGCGGCTGTGACAGCTACAGGTCGCCAGTGAATAATCTGTGCTCTCAAAGCTCTGGAGGGCTGACTGGTGTCAGTACAGGAGAGATCTCACACACACACACACACACGCTGCAGCTGCTACAGGCGTAACGCGGTGTGACTTTGTGAAAAGCCAGAATGTCTGTCTCTGTGAGTTATAACTATAGCTGGGTGTCGTCCTCCCCCCGAAGGGCGTAAGAAGAACGAGCGTGTGGAGATTGTGTTAACTGTGTGCGGTCGACCCCTGGAGAGACTGCATTAAAGAATTCTCACAGGAAGTGCGGCGGCTAAAAGAGCGAGACCGCAGCACATTCCACAAGACAGGGATTGATAGAGTTGTGAAGGAACTCAGAAATCAGAACTTTACAAACACTGCAGCAAACATCCGGCAGACACACTACGGCAAGTCCACGTCACAGGAAACAAATAAGAAAACAGGCCTGTTTTTAATAATATTACAATTGCAACATTATTTTCATGATTAGTAAACTTTCCGGCCTAAAAGTAACTCGTTTGCCACTGCTGTAAGTCATACTGGAGGATGTATGTTATGTTAACAGCTTCATTTAGTAAGTCAAGTCAGTAAAAATATCAAAATATCAGCGCTACTACTTCATTTCATGAAACAGCAAAGTAAGCTCCCCTGAGCTGTGACTCCCCTGGGTCTCGTGATTTTATTGCATGCCTCCTAACATCTAACATTTAGCAGTCTGGAAGATTTTTTTTTTTGTTGATTGTGTTTATTTACTTCTGCTGCATTTGCAATGCAAAAATGACGTGAGCACATTTCAGATTTATAGAATTATACTGAATATAAAGCAGGGAAAAAGTTGCATATATCACAAAGTTACTTGAAATTAAAAAAAAAAGAAGAACGGAAATAAAATATTAAAAAATATATATATATATATATATATATATATATATATATATATATATATATATATATATATATATGCAGCTAGTTGGCAAGGAAACATTTGCTCATTTTCTTTAAGTTTAACATACATAAAATCGCTGAAACTAGAATTTAAATCAAATTAATAAAAATATATAGACAAATAATAATAATAAAAAAGTAAACAAGACAGAAAATTTAACAAATTACTAAAAATGGAACTAAAATAAATAGATGGACGAAATCCAAGTTTTTAGCTAAAAGTTTTCCTTTAACAGAAAATTTAAGTTAATTTCATAAAATAATCAACACAAAAACAACAAAAAATTATTTAATAATGAATTAATAAAATTTCAAGCAAAACCACACCAAATTACTAAAAACGTAACTAAAATAAAATTTAAAAAAATGGAAAACAGAAATAAAAACTAATTCAATCTATTAACAAAGAGGTTATTCGAAATAAAAAAACTGAAATTAAATATATATTTAAAAAAAACATTTTCTTATTTTCTTTTAGTTTAACATATATAAAATATCTGAAACCAAAACTGAAATTAAATGAATAAAAAATATATAAACAAATAATAATTGAAAATTACAGAAATGCAACAAATGACTAAATATTTAACTAAAATCAAACATGGAAAATATAGGAATAAATAAAACACATAAAACTACAACTACTAAACAAATAGCTCAAACTAAACCATAAAAATTAATGGACAAAATCCATTTGTAAATAAAACACTAAAACTTTAGTGTATTTAAAGTCTTCCTTTAATAGAAAACCAAAAATAAGGTTTATTTAAAAATGTATTTTCAATAATTTCAAGCAAAAATGCAATTACTAAACATGTAACTAAAATAAAATAAAAAAATGGAAAACATAGAAATAACAACTAATTTAAACTATTAACGAAGAAGTTACTTGAAATAAAACAAAAAAACTGAAATTAAATATATAAAAAAAAAACTATTTTATTGCAGCTAGTTGGCAAGTTTTCTTATTTTCTTTTGTTTAAAATACATAAATTAGCTGAAACTAAAATTGGAATCAAATGAATAAAAAATACAGAAATGCAACAAATTAAAAAGAAAATCAAATAAAAAATGGAAAATATACGCATAAACACTAATTCAAACTATTAACCAAAACATGTAAAGCTACAACTATGAATAAAAACAACAAAAACGACAATTTTTTTAACTAAAATAAAAACTTTAGTGAGTTTCCTTTAACAGAAAACCAAAAATAATGTTTATTTCAAAATAAATAAATTATATTTGTTTAATAATCAACACGAAAATAAAGTTTATTTAATAATAAATCAAATTTCAAACAAAAATGCAACAGATTACTAAAAATTTGACTAAATACAATACAAAATGGAAAATATATGAAGAAATTAACAAACTATTCAAACTAAAAACAGCTAAATCTACAACTATTAATAAAAATAGCTAAAACTAAACAATACAAATAAATAAAACTAAACTGAAAAAAAGTTTAAAAATGATATGGACAAAAAAACACAACTGACAATATAAAAATAAAAACTCAAGTGTCAACAAAAATAGCTAAACCTAAACTATTAATAAAAACAGCTACAACTAATGTTGTAAAAAAATACTTATTAAATACATAGAAATATAAACGAATTCAAACTATTATTAAAAAGTGTAATAGTATCACAATGATACTAAAGTAACATGAGACATACGCTGAAATCCTGCACTAGTTTTATACTCTCAGCCCATCACTGGACTACACTAGTTAACCGGTTACCAGCGTTAATGTCTGTTAACTTCAGAGAGCTTGTAGTATGCTTAAATCAGTAATAATTCAGAGAGAGCAGCACTTTCTCACGTCTTCAAAGTGCGAGCGAGAGGGAAAGGCGATGCAGGAGAGAGGTGTCAGTGCAGACGGAGTGATTTATGCTCCCACATCGGCAGCTGATTTGATAATCAGTGTATTCTGCCTCCGCCGCCTCCAAACTTACTGTCAGCACTTTTCTCAAATCTTTTCCTCATCTATTGCTTCTCCTCCCTGTGTCTCTTTTAATGCAGTTACTTTTCTGAGGAGAACTCCTTCAAATTTTAAATGAACAAACAAAGTAAAACAAACAAACGAGCTTCGAGTCCCATGTCTCTCGTTTTCCATCTCTGCATCTCCGTATGCCTCTTTTTCTTTAGCAATCCCCATATTTACTCTGTTTATTTCTCAAGAGTACCACTTACAGAGAGTGAGAGAAAGAGAGTGAGGGAAGGTGTGAGGATGTCCTTGGAAAGAGTCTGTTTTCACAGATGCTAAAACATTCGCATACTCAGAGCTTTCACACTGTTCAGCAGCAGATTTCTGAAGTGCTGCATTACACACACTGTTACTACAAACACTCACTCACTCAATCACTCTATACAGAACACGTGCAAAATTCACAATTAGAACAATTGGCTCACTTTCAGTTTACGAGTGTGAACTTGAACTGAATTGGTAACACCACACAGGAAACTCTAATATATAGATATATTTTTTAAAAATCAGCAGGTAATACATTCTGGATAAATACACATAAATAAAATATAAAAACATACAATTTATACACTGAATACAAATTACTATTGATATTTAAACTAACATCAATCTATGTATCTTTTTTCATTGTTTCATCCATCCATCCATCATTCTATACATCCTTTTAAACCATTATTTCATCCATGCATCTATCTATCTGTCCATCTATCCATCCATCCATCATTCTGTGGATCCCTTTATCCATTGTTTCATCCATCTATCCATCCATCTATTGTTGTATGCGTTTTTTTAAAAATCGTTTTAGTCATCCATCCATCTATCATCCATCCATCATTCTATACATCTTTTTAAACCATTATTTCATCCATCCATATATCTATCCATCATTCTATTGTTTTATGAGTCCTTTTAAAAATCGTTTTATTCATCCATTCGTCCATTTATCCATCCATCATTTTATGCATCATTTTATCAATCGTTTTATCCATCCATCTGTCCATTCATCCATTGACCCTTTTATCCATTGTTTCATTCCATTCGTTTTATGCATCCATCCATCCTTCTATGCATCCTTTTATCCATCGTTTCATCCATCTGTTCCTTCATCCATCATTCTATACATCCTTTTATCCATTGTCTCATCCATCCATTCATCCATTGTTTTATGCATCCTTTTATCAATCGTTTCATCCATCCATCCATCGTTTTATGCATTCATCCATCTTTCTATGCATCCTTTTATCCATTGTTTCATCCATCTATTCCTTCATCCATCATTCTATACATCCTTTTATCCATTGTCTCATCCATCCATCCATCCATCATTTTATGCATCCTTTTATCGTTTCATCCATCCGTCCATCTATCCATCGTTCTATGCATCCTTTTATCCATTGTTTATTCATCCATTTCTCCATCCATCATTCTTTACATCCTTTCATCCATTGTTTTTTAATCCATCCATCCATCATCCATCATTATAGGCATCCTTTTATCCGTTGTTTCATCCATCCGTCCATCTATCCATCCATCGTTCTATGCATCCTTTTATCCATTGTTTCATCCATCCATCCATCTGTCTATCCATCCATCCATCCTTTTATCCATTGTTTAATCTGTCCATCCATCATTCTATGTATCTTTTTATCCACTGCTTTACCCATCCATCCATGAGGTCCTTCTCAGGACTTTCAAACCAGGCTTTTTATCAAGCCAACATTCAAAGTTTGTTTTGACAAACCTGCTTTTCTACGAAAAAACTCATTGTATTCAATACATAATTACTAAACACTGTAGATATACAGTACAGTATATTATATACATTAATCTATATTTCCCACTAGAGTGTAAGAATCTCATGTAGCAAGACAAAACAATAAATATTAGCAAACAGAAAGCGGATGATGAGTTAGATGTAAGAACTGAAGATTGAATTATTAGGTCTCTTCTTCCGCAGTAATGTTCAAGTGTGTGTGTTGTTTTCCTCCTTCCTGAATGTATGAGGCCTTTTTTAAATGCAACGACTGGGAAAGAGACATAGTGAGGAGGAGTCCAGAATTTAATAATCTTTTATTGCATGTGTATGCACTATTAAAAAAGCAGTAAACAGTGTTTATGTGTGAAAGAAAATGAGAGAGCTATTAAAACTGTGCCAAGACCTTCATCTTCATCATATCTGTCTATCTGTCTATCAATCTATCAATCTATCTATCTATTCTTTTACAGCTCACAATTCTATTGAATATTACATATTGCAGTCATTAAATATTTGATTGATTCTCTCTAAAGCTCACTTGAATTTGTATTAGATCATTAGATGTGATGTTATGGTTCCTTAGAAAGCAAGTTCACTCCACAAATAAAGATACTGTCATCATTTACTCACCATAATGATGTTCTGATCTGGTATTACTTCATTCTTCCTTGAAACACTGAAGATTTGGGCAGAATGTCCAAGCTGCTCTTTTCCATTTAGTGAAAGTGGACGATGACCTTCACAGAGGACAAAAACAAAAAAAATCACTAACAGCAAATGACATTGTTTTTTTGTTTTTTTTTTAAATATCATGTGACTAGTTCATCAAAATGTGACTTTGAATGAGATTTTTTTCAAGAATTCTTTCATGAGGTACTATTGCGTACAAGTTGTGTAGGCGACTTTTACAATGTTTTCTGATATGGAAAACAAAAATACACTTTCTGGTACAGAAAAAACACACATAATCCAACATTGTTTCATGGAAGAAAGAAAATAGTGATGAGAGAAAATGATCAGATTTTCATTTGAGCGAACACTTCTAAGGCAGCGGATGGCCAAAAATACTGACGAAAACCTCACTTACTAAACTTGCTGCATTTCTCCCCTTCACCTCCCTCTCTGTCTTTGCGTGCTGAAGAAGCTTTGAGAAGACATTCTGTGAGTGTGTGTACATACAAGGCAGTGCTTTCTCTGTTTGTAATCTATTTTCCCCTACACGCACTTAAAACCCTAGTTTCTGCACTGAATCTAGCCTAGATCTCTGGCGTACACAAACTCACACGAGTTCACGTTTTCTGCTGCAGTCTATGTAAATTATTCACTTTCTGCTGTGCAGTGAGACACCCCACTGAAACCACACGCTGCGACACGCAGAACACATGCAGAAAATACAACCTGCTGTAGTATTCACAAAAACACACACATGCAGCCAATACAACAGTACCTGTTACAGGTAGAAGATTAAAAAAAAGGAAAACACTGTTAACCTTTAACACACACACGCACACTCAGTTGTATTGGGTTGAAGGTCATCTCTAAAAGCTCTGTCTGAACTCCTCTGGGGTCTGAGCATGACCAGTGACCCCGTGACCTTATGCTTTTACCAGACTGCATTATGGGTAATGACTGGGGTGAGTTTGTGAAGTCTCACGCTTACATACATATAATGTAGTCAAACGGAAACTCTCAGGACTAGTCAGGTAGTAGGTAAAATACAGTCAAGGCAGCTTTTAAAAATAGTTACAGTTGCAGATAATTAAAGTTAACCTGAAATCTATTTACAGCCCACTTTTGACATATTTGGGAGTAAAAAGGGATATTTTGAGAGTGAAATTTAGGAGAGACTCAATAATAGATCAGATAGTGAAAAGTAGTGAGATGTGAGCTGAAAAAGAAGAAAAATTGAGAGTAAGAAAATCATTAATTTTTAATGACAGGTTAAAGAAACATTTTTCCCCTTTGCAATAACGCAGACCAATAAATTGTTCATGATGAAATCACAAACGCTTGCGTAGAAAGTGTTTTTTAAATTTATAACTACAAGATCAAGATTTTTTTTTTTGAAAGAAATAAATAATTTTATTAACCAAGGATGCATTGAATTTGTCAAAAGTGACTGCAAAGACATTTATAATGTTACAAAAGATTTCTGTTTCAACAAAACACTGATAATAAAAGTTTCGTGAGCAGCAAATCAGCATATTAGAATGATTTCTGAAAGATCGTGTGACACTGTAGACTGGTGTAATGATGCTGAAAATTCAGTTTTGATCACAGAAATATATTACATTTTAACATATATTCACATAGAAAACACTTATTTGAAATTGTAATAATATTTACTATTTTTACTGTATTTTTGATCAAATAAATGCAGCCTTGGTAAGCAGAAGAGACTTCTGGAAAACTCTGGAACAGTAGTGCATGTATATGCAGTATTTTGTTATTCCAGAAACGCTATGCAAGTATCTGAATGCAAATGCTACACATGCTCAATTTTGTGCGTTGTTGCTTTCTGAAACACAACAAAAGCACTGCATAAGCATTTGCATAAACTGTCTTCGGCTTTCAGTTTCTCTTTCACTTCAACTACTGACACTGCAGAGCAACAATTCGAGCTGAATCCACAATTAGTTACAGTCAACATGTTCACAGCAGTTACCTGAATAACAACAAAAAACAAAAGCTTTATAACAGGAAGCTCTATCGGCCCGCGAGCACTGAGATGTGGCACCGTCACACTAACATAACAACACATGTCATGCAGAGTACTAAAAAATGTAGTTAAGCTAGTAACTGGCCTAAATGGGAAAATTGTGTGGATAGACCGATGAAAAGATGGGAATGAGGGTGGCTGGAAGAAGAGAGGAATGAACCCGAGTTTGAATGAGTGGGAGTTGGAAGGAATCGCGGAGGGAATACCGCTCTCACTGAAGCGTGACTGAGAAGCAAACCAGACAGAGAGAGAAAGAGAGAGAGAGAGAGAGAGAGAGATGGAGAAAGTTTAGAGTGTGAAAAGCAGCGGCAACACTAAAAATGTAGTATTGATTTTTTTTTTTTTTTTTGGAAGTGGAATGAAACAAAAGTAACAGCTGAATCAAAACATTGTGATTATGATGATTGAGATAATAAAAGATCAATCTGTTTCTGAACTAGTGTTGTTATTGCCAAGTGAAACTATAAAAATGTTTTCTGTTATTGAAATAAAGCTGAAATAAAATACAAATATGTTACCCTGGACCACAAAACCAGTCAGAAGTAGTACATATTTGTAGCTATAGCCAACAATACATTGCATGGGTCAAAATGATCAATTTTTTTTTTATGCCAAAAATCATTAGGATATTAAGTAAAGATCATGTTCCATGAAAATATTTTGTACATTTCATTCCGTAAATATATCAAAACTTAATTTCTGATTAGTAATATGCATTGCTAAGAACTTCATTTGGACAACTTTAAAGATGATTTTCTCAATATTTTTTTTTATTATCCAGATTATTACAGAAAGCTTATTTATTCAGCTTTCAGATGATGTATAAATCTCAATTTGACCCTTATGACTGGTTTTGTGGTCCAGGGTCACATAGTAGGTGAAAAACGTATTAGAAATATCTGACTTGCAACAAACTGAATTAAACAAGATGAAGTAAAAATTGTTTTGGTCATTGAAATAACCTGAAATTAACCAAAACTCAAATTTTAAATGGACAAACCAAAAAAAAATTCAGTTAGTTACCAAGGCAATTTTTCAATTTTTTTACAATTGAAATATTAAGAAAACAAATAAAAACAACAAAGGCACATAATACAATTACTAAAACTGATATAAAAATTAATTATAAATTATTAAAAAAAAAACTAAATCTAATAAGAAGCACAAAACTTATCAAAGCTTATTAAAGCTTATTAAAAAATATTAATACTAGAAAAGAAGATTAATTATCCAATAAAGCAGAGAATGACTGTGTATTAAGTGCTGAGCTGAGCGCAGCAGGTACATCCATCACCCTCTTCAGACAAATAAATTTACAATGCACAAATTAAACTCTATCAAGTCCAATTACAAAACATCACACAGAATCAGACTCAGCCACACGCTCAGTGGAGATAAAAGGGGACATATCACAGAATATTATCTTAAAATAAAGCTAATTATAATTTATAGATGCACTGTAGACAAACCCTACTTCTAAAAGAAAACTTAAAGAACATTTACATGATTTATGAAGCCCTGCAAGATTTAAAGCTTAAACATTAACCAGTGGAGGGCAGAGCTTAGCAAAGGGTCAACTGAATCTGATTTACAGTAGCTTGTTACGAAGCTAAAATCAGAAGACATAAACAAATGTACTGTAAAATGATGCTTTTAATTAGACGGATCTGTTTTCTATCACAACAAAAGGGTCAGTTTCCTTCATTAGATTTCTCCAGCTGCTCTTTATGCACCTCCATCTCTCTCTGCTCTCAGAGGGAATTAATCGCTGGTAATAAGTTGCAGGAAATGTGTGCGAGTGAGAAATGGCTCTCTGTCATCTAATAAACTAAAGAGAAAAAGGGAGAGACAGAGAAACCAGACAGAGAAAATCAGAGAATGAGAGCGTTCCCGGCGTCTGCCGAGTCTCACTGTGGATTTATGTTTGTTTTGTTTGTTTGATTTGCTCATCGTGAAACCGCTCACATAATCCGTAACTCACTAAGAGACTGGGAGAAAGACATTGGGAATGACAGCGACGGTTCCAATTAGAACTCCGATTCCAAATAGATTCAAAAATAGTGTGATGTCATATCAGAAACTTTTAAATTCTACAAAGAACTTTTGATTCTCTGCTTCTTCGGAAAACCATTAAAGCATCCAAAATCCAAAAGAGCTGATAATAAAACACCATGAATTTATTATCCGATGAACCATATAGCAACTCAAAGTCTAAGCGGGCAAAATTCCTTTTTTAAAAAGAATAATGTATCTTTTAAAAAGTCAACATCACAATGCATTTTACCAAATTATAATTAGGAAAAATGTGCTTAAAAGTGAACATTACATACCAGAATACTAGAAGAGAGTCAGATCTGACTGCACGGGATTGTAGGGAGGATGAAAATGTTGTTCCGGGAATCAGGCCAGAATTATTTAACAGGGATCCCATTGTCATGGAAAACATGGAAATGCCGGGGAATTTTAACATTGTGATTTCCAGACCCGAAAAAAGAAAAATGATAAAATATTCAAAAGGCATGGGAATTTCTGTAGTGAATTTAAATGTTTATAAAATATTCAGTCAGCTAAAAATGGCTATTTGTGAGTGCAGTCTAAAATGATTTTTTCAAATCTAGTAATCGCAAAGAACAAAAAAACATGGAAAAGTAATGGAAATTCAAAGGAGTGGGAACTAGGAAGGTGAGCAGGATGTGAAGACTAATGGTGCGTTCAAGTCATGTCGGATAGATCGTATTTACGAGTTGACTGCACATGAACGCCACCACAAAGTCGTTATTACAAGTGGGAAACGAAATTTTCTTTAAGCCCAGAGTTTTCGAGTTGGGGGCGTGTCAGTGAAAAAACATATTGGGTGCAATGGACGCAGCCAAAGACAATAGATATGCAGAGTCTGTACTGATGGTAAATTTGTTGAAATGAATAAAATGACTATTTTTCGTAACTACATAAGCTACACTGCCCTCCAAAAGTTTGGAAACACCTCTGGCAAAGTGTGGTTTTGGACGATATCAGCATAAATCCTTATCATTTTTTGGTGCAAATACATTAAAGTAACTTGACATTATCATTGAAGACCAGCAATAATAATTTTCATTTTGATTACATAATGATGGTAATATATACATGTCAAAGTCAGAGATGCCCCTTTGCCAGCTGTGACGCCTGGTTACTGATTTAAACTTGGCCCAGGTTTTTAAAAGATTTTTGGGTCCGCACATCTTAATAGCTTCAACAATTGATTGCCAGTTAAGTTTAGAATACAATCAATTTAGGCCCAGATTATGCAGAGCTGTAATAGCTGCTAATGCTGGATATTTTGATGAATTGAAAATGTAAGTTTTTTCTATGTATAAACTGTTTTCGTAGTTTGTGTTGTCATGTATCAGTGCAAAATTATCACAAATTAAAAAGGCTTCATGCCAGTATTGTCCAAAACTCCACTTTTCTAGGGGGTTTCCAAACTTTTGGAGGACATTTACAAAATATTACATTATTGGATTATTACCATAGAATGTATAATGATGCAGTTTACATCGCCTTCATAAATTGAATAAAAACAAAAAACACAATGATGCACATTCTTTATTCATCATTTTGTAGATGCAGAATTTTAAAAAATCTTTGAATTTCACATAGAAAATGTAAATTGGCATCTTGAACGCACCTGACTTCATAATAATGACTTGTCAACTCGTAAGTACGAAAATCCCAGGAGGACTTGAACGCAGCATAAAAGTCAAGTTCATCCTCTAGAGTATCTGTACATACTGTATCCCAGTGGAAATTATCTATTTATATTTGCACTGTAAAATTCGTGTACTGTACTGTACTGTTAAGTTGATTTAACTTAAAATTTAAGGCTGCTGCTAAACCTAAGTTTTTAAGTTGAAACTGGTTAAAACATTTTACAGTGTGCTGTTATTGAAGTAACCTGTATTAAATTACTGCATTAATTAGTGGCAAGACTGTAGAAAGACGACATTAACTACAGGAGTAGATTAAAACGATCGCTATGAGCTATAAAATCTCTTAAAGGTTTAATCTCTCCTTGTTTTTGTTTTTTTTGTTTTTTTAAAGGTGGATGTTTATACAGTTACACAAAAAGACTTTTTAATTGCATATAGTGGATTGTGTCAACAGGTTTATCAGCAAAGTTTTGATCATATTGATCATTTAGAGGCTTAAGAAGATCAGATATTTTACAGTAGGCTTTAGAGTTAAGAGTGCACTGAATTGTGTTTTACATTATGAGCTGACATGAATATAATCGGAGAATGTAAGCGCAGCATTTGTAGACATACGTGAGAGGTGCGGGGCAGCAGATGGTGGGAGTGATTCTGCTGTCCCAGCTGCTCACAGGGCACTACTGAAGACCCTTATCCCAGCAGGACCTCTGCTCAGGGGAACGGGCCCTTAGAGGGACAAACACACTCATATTAATCCCAAAACAACTAGGGAAACACCTAGTTAGTTCAGAATCACTCTCTAGATGCTTAACAAGGTCATATCATGGACAACTGGATTGTTCTTGCTCTTTTGAAGTGCTTGATATTACGATTAACATTAAGATGATTTATTAAAACTAAAATGTAAAAATGACTCCGAAACCATTATGGCTGTGACATCAAACTACATTTATATGCCATATACATATTCATTTATCAGTGTTTTGTTTTTTGAGTTCTTTAAAGCACCAAGTTATTGTGGAAGCTTATTTTCTGCCACAGGATTTTAAAAAAATTATAATAATTGTGAATTTTTAGCTAACAGTTTTGACTTTTTTTCTCCCCATTCTAGAGAAAAAAAAAATTAAAAAAAAAAAAATTATACATATATATATATATATATATATACACACACACATTATATATACATACATATCAGTCAAAAGTTCTTTAAAGAATCTCTTTCTTACCTTTTTTTTAATCTGAAGAACCTTCTTTCGCCTTTTGTGAAACAGAAAGGTTCTTTGGATGTTAAAGGTTCTTTATGGAACCATTTCCCCAAAAAAGGTTCTTCTATGGCACCTTGAAGCACTTTATTTTTAAGAGTGTAAGATTTTTAAAGATGTTTTTTAAAGAAGCTTCTTCTGCTCACCAAGCCTGCATTTATTTAATCTAAGTACAACAAAAACAGTAAAATTTGGAAATATTTTTACTATTTAAAAGAACTATTTTCTATTTGAATATATTTTAAAATGTAATTTATTCCTGTGATTAAATTTGAATTTTCAGCATCATTACTCCAGTCTTCAGCAAATCGGAATATTAAAATGCTTTCTGAAGGATCATGTGACTGGAGTAATGATGCTAAAAATTCCGCTTTGAAATCACAGGACTAAATAAAATTTTAAAATATAATTAAATAAAAAGTCATAATTTATAATTGTAAAAATATTTCAAAATTATACTGTGTCTGCTGTACTTTGGATCAAATAAACGCAGGCTTGGTGAGCAGAGGAAACTTCTTTAAAAAAACATTAACAATCTTACATGACTGGTAGCATGTATATATTATACATGTACATTTATACATTTTATACATTAAAAAAATAGTAGCTCATTTTTTTAAGTTTCCAACTTGTCATTTTTTAGAATTAGTTATAATTAGTTCTAAACTCTTAGAATTGTGAATGTTCTAAGAAATGTAAATTCTAACACAAGTCCAAAATCTATATCTCGATTGTGAGAAAAAAAGTTGCAGTTACCTTTTTTTTTTGTTATTTGTTGGAAGAAATAAATTTCTATAGATCACAGCTGTTTTTCTAAACAACTAGAGAATAAAAAAGTTCGTTGTGAAGCTTTCAAAAGGTTTGAATGTATTGCATTGGACTGTAAATAGGAGCTTTTAAATTGGAGTTTTTTTTATAGTGCACATTGACACACAAGGTATAAATGATAAATCATAGACCACATCACACTACAGACTGCCAGACAGCTCAAGCTGGACCACTTTAGTACACACTAAACCACATCTCGGAAGAGCGATGGTGTCAGAGAACGAGGTTAAAGGAGATGGAGGGAAGGAGAAAGAGGGGGGGAAAATGTTCACAGGCAGTGGGAAAGAAAAAGCGAGAAAAAAAGAGTGTGTGAGAGAGATAGATGAGGGTTGGCTCAAGGTACAGGACGATGTTGTGAATATTTGATGCTGATGGATCCATGTTCACTCCAGCGGAACAAACTGGATTGAAGCTCGACAGTAACACACACACACACACACACACTGTGCTGCTCAGGTGGAAACGTCTCATTTAGGATCAGGGCCATTTCGTCTTACACAAACGCTCATTTCTGCTTTACTGGGCCCAATCTACAGCAGCACACCTGTGTTCATTGCTCTTGATGCATTTCCACCTGCCAACACACACTCACACCTGTAATTTATATCTCTGAAAACATCCGCCCTGCTTGAGTGCAACTTATACAGGAAATCTGAAATGCATCTACTGGTCTTCATACTGTATTCATTCATTTCTTAATGACAATGCCACATTAAATGATTAAAAATTAAAATGTCAAAACTGTCTAAATATTTCTGCCCTGCCCTTTTTCCTTGAAAGTAAAAAAAGCAAACAAAATTACTAAAAATGTACACTAAAATAGATTTAGGTAATTGAAATAGAGTTGTAATAAAATAAAATAAAATATAAATATTAGATGAAAAACTTGAACTAAAAAAATTAAATTAGAAATATTGTTTTGGCAACTAACTGGAACAAAATTAAACTTAAACTTAAAAAAATGGTTTTAGTTAATTGAAATAAAATATAAATATTAAATGACAAAAAAAAAAAAAATTGAAATGTTGAATGGTCAACTAACCAAAATAAAATAAGATAAAGTTGAAGTTCAAACTTTTAAACAGTAATAAATTAACGGCAAATTAAAATATAAAAAAAAACCTTACAAAGGCAAGTAACAAAATTACTAAAATGTCAACTAAATGGTGTTGAAATAAAATTTAAATGTAAATATAACATGAAAAACTTGAACTTAAAAAAAAAAAAAACCTAAATTAGAAATATTGCTTTGGCAACTAACCGAAATAAAATAAAATTCAAGTTTAAGGTAAAACTTAAACTAAAATAAAATAAAAAAGTTTTTAGTTAATTGAAATAAAATACAGTATGAATATTGAGTGACCAAAAAAATTCTAAGAAAAAAACTGAAATGTTGAATGGCCAACTAACCTAAATAAAATAAGATTAAAGTTGAAGTACGAACATAGTAAATTTTAAATAAAAATAAATGAATGCAAACTTGAAATATAAAAAAAAAAAAAATGCCTTACATAGGCACGTAACAAAATTACTAAAATGTAAACTAAATAGAGTTTAAATAAAATATAAATATTAGACTGAAAAACTTGAACTTAAAAAAAACTAAATTAGAAATACTGCTTTGGCAACTAACCGAAATAAAAAAAATTTAAAAGTAAAAAACTAAAATAAATGGTTTTAGTTAATTGAAATAAACTATGAATATTAGGTGACAAAAAACTGTAACAAAACAAACATTTGAAATGTTAAATGGCCAACTAACAAAATAATAAAATAAGATTAACGTTTAAAATGAATAAATCTGTAATAAAAAAGCTAAATAGAAATATAAATTTTAGAAAAACATAAAAAAAATAAAATCACATAAAATTACTAAACCTTAAAAATAGAAATAGAAATAGAAACCTTAGAAATAAGAAATAAAAAAAATTGACAAAAGCACTCAACAAAATGACAAAAAATTAAGCTAAAAACTAAAATGAATACAAACTGAAAACTAAAAACAAACAGTAATTTTAAATATTAATAATCACTGAAATAGCATATAAAAATACTAAAATAACACAGACATTAATATTTATATTAAAACTGATGTTCAAATTCACATTCAAAATCACTGTATTGGCAGGTCTGTATTGCAATACTGCTAAAAGTCTAATGTCTGTCCATCTTTCTGTGTTTCAGGTGTAAATGTAATCTCCACGCATCTCTGTGTTTGTACGTGGACGGAAACTTACAGTGTCAATGTGAACACAACACGACAGGACAGGACTGCCAGCGCTGCAAAAAAGGATTCAAAGCCAAGACCTGGAAATCAGGATCATATTCACCAACACCCAACGGATCCCCCAACACATGTGAGTCAAATACAATCGTCTAGAAGGAGAGAAAAATCCCTAATTGTAGGTATAAAACACTGGTATGAATGCAACTGCATTATAAAATCAATCGCACCAAGTCTCCAGTGTGCAAATATCAGGTCCTCATGAATCAAATCAGTCAATTTTATAATATTCTACTCCTCAATGAAACGGAATTAATTATCTCCGAAATCACCCCGCACTACAGGACTCTCACTGAAATCTCCTCATTATTTTCTGGGTTCAGAATTCCTCGACCGGAATTCCTCTGAGCTTCAGAGATCTTTACACTCCGACACACACTGAGAAAGCAGACGGACGCTTATCCACCAGCCTGGATCTGATTTATCCCTAAAAATGTGGACAAAACGATCAGGAGGGACTCGCTTGTGAGTCGAAATGAGAGATGAAACAAAAGCGAGACAAAGGGAGGGAAAAAAGGCAGATGAGGACAGAGATAGAAGGAGAGAAAGAGATGAAAATGAACATGACTTTCATTTTTCCTCCCTTCTGTACAGTATCCAAAGGGAGATCCTTTGGAACACAACATCCCTCCATTTTACCAGCAGCACTCATGATAAAATAATAATCTAGGGCAGCACACACACACACACACACACACACGGACGAATCCAGCAGACTGCAGATCTCAACTCACTTTACTTACACACCCGAGCGCTGCAGAGCCTTTTAGACTTCACAGACCTGTCAGCTCACAGTAAGATCAAGACTGCTGGTGTGGCGGCCCAATTCCCAGAGAACAGAGAGGAGAAGAGCGCAGACGCACACTGCCATACTGGCTTTCCAGCCTACAAAATGTTCCCAAACACACTCGCAGCGCTCCGCGAGAAACACACACACACACAGGTTCCTCTGTGGAGAAAACGGCCCAAATCTGCACTAATCACTCTCTGAACAAGAAACACTAGATCTGTTCCAAAACCTAGTGAGCTGCCTACCTAGACAGCATCTGAAGACTTCATTATGCTGCTTTCGTTTGGCCAGAAATACAGGAATACTTCAATGCGTTTCAACTGGCGCAGTATTTAATATTAGTAAATTCAAGATGAAATTAAAATAGACAATTCTTATTTTCAAGGAATATTGCAGTGTTTATTATAAATCAGTGGGATTTATGGTTTCTTAATTTATTGCCTTTATTTGCCAAATTATTTTGGCAAATTATTAAACTAATTAAGCTAAATATTTAAACCTTTTCATGTGTGCATATATTTCATATTTATGTAATATATACATATATTTATTTAATATGTGCTTATTAAAGTCAGCATTAAATTAAATCTGACAATTCTTATGTGTCATAGAACATTGTCATGTTTATTAAATAATGCATTTATTTTCGTAGAGCACTATTTTTTAATTACGCTGCCTTCATTTGGCCAAATCTTTGGCAAAAAAAAAAATAATAAATCAAAAATACCAAAATGCATTACAACAAGCACAGTGAAAAAAATCTCTTTGTTTATTATTTAAAATATTTGATAATTTAATATTACAATATGTAGTAATATTGTACTATTTAATATATAATATTTAAAATATCTAAACATTTTTAATTGTGCATATAGGTAATATATACATATATTTATTAGAAAGGCCAGAATATTTAAATGGGCTGTAACAAGCACAGTTAAAAATCTGGTTAAAATTGCTGTTTGATTATTTTTTATAATTCATTTCAATATATGCACATATTTATTTAATTATATGCTTATTAAAGCCAACATCAAAACTGATAATTCTTATTTTTATTGCAGTGTTTATTATAAATCAGTGGAATTTACGGTTTATTAATTTTACTGCTTTAATTTGGCCAAATTATTAAATAGCTAAATATTTCAACCTTACAATTTTTATTTTTCATAAAATGTTGTTGTGTTTATTAAATAATGCATTTAATTTGTAGAGCACTATTAATTGCTACCGTCATTTGGCCAATTTTTTGGAAAAAAATACCAGAATGCATTACAACGAGCGCAGTGAAAAAATCTGATTAAAATTGCTCTTTGATTATGTTTATGATTTAAAATATTTCATAATTTAATATTTAGCTATTTCATATATAATATTTAACATTTTTTATATGTGCATATATTTAATATTTATGTAATATATAAATATATTTATTTAATATATGCTTATTAAGTCAGCATTAAATGAAATCTGACAATTCTTATTTTTGATAGAATGTTGGAGTGTTTATTAAATAATGCATTTAAATTGTAGAGCACTACTTCTTTATTATGCTGCCTCATTTGGCCAAATTTTTAGCATAAAAGGCAGAATGCATTGCAACAAGTGCAGTGAAAAATCACTGTTCATATATATAATTTATTTAAAATATGTTAAAAATCATAAAAATCAAAATTGCCAATTGTTATTTTTGTATGGAATGTGCATTTTGGTGAAAGTTACTGCTGTGCCAAGCTGAAAGTTTTAATGAAAAGTTAAAATCTTGAATTATGTGTGCTTTTGCACTATGATATGGCATTCATAGGTTAGGCTTGGATGTTACATCTATGATATAGAATGTTCCAAATCCCTATTTCAGTAAGGATGCTCCCTTAGAAGGCAGCTCTCTATGTAGAAAGCACTCACTAGGTTTTGGAACAAAGCCATTGACACGTACTTTGTTTCTCTCTCTCTTTCAGGTTCTCAGGCGTTGGCTGGTTCTTCTTCTGGTTCCAGTAAGTACCGAACCCTCAACAAACGAGAGGACGGGTCTTTCATCCCCTCTGCTCTCTCTCTGATATGTCAGTCATCCCTCGCTCTCTCTTTCTTCATTGTCTCTGTGCTCCATCCCTCGTTATATCTTGTTCATTTTTCATGGGCCGCCCGTCCTGTGGCTTTCATCATCGTCAAACCGCCGAAACTAGCCGCAATTCAGCCTAACATCAGAGAGCAGGAGGAAGAAAGATAAAGGGAGATACAGAGGAAGGAACAGAGAGAAGCAGGAAAGATGACGTGATTCCTTGAGGGTTCAAACAGAATAAGAAAAACTAGAGATTGACTCTGAAGACACGCGTCTACAGCATCACATGCACTGAACACACATGCAGGCACGCAATATCAGCCCACATTTAAGAAGGGATTTCCCAGAAAACAACAGTACAGCTGGCGGGTCAATCTCAGACGCAGCCCTACAGAAATTCACCATGGTAACCAAAGTTCCAAATCGCCAAATTACCATAGTTACAGCAGTCACTGTTACAACAATAGAACTTTGGTAACTTGGTGTTATTGTTGAATAGAACCATTAAAAAATAAGAAATGTTGCCTTGGCAGCTAACTGGAATAAAGTAGTTTAAATTAATCTACTAAAATTACTAAATTTGGAGAAAGAGAAAAAAAAAAATCAAACCCTAAAATATAACAAAACTTAAAAATAAAATACAGAAAATATAAAACAAAAGCTAATTTGAAATAATAATAAATACCATTACTTAGAGATTTATCTTTCATTACTTAGCATCAACTTGATTTGAATGTTTTCCTGAATATTAATTATTTTCCATTGTGTGTCTAATGTTTGTATTTATAGTTATTTTAATAAATAATTATCATAGCTTAATTAATATATTTATTATTTATTTTAATAATTAAATGTTTAAATGTAATATTTTAATTTGAATAAAAATACTAAAATACCTTTTATTTATTGACTATTATTTTGATTATTTCTATTATTTTTTATTTAATTTAATAAAATAAATAATTGTATTTTTTTGTTCATTAAAATAAAATATTTTATGAAAAACTTAAACTTAAAAACAAACAAAAATGAGAAATGTTGCCTTGGCAACTAATTGAAATAAGTCTAAATTAATTTACTAAAATGACTAAAATCAAAATAATGAATTAAATATTAATGTAAAAAAAAATAATAATATAAATGACAAACATTTAATTTATACTATTAACAAAGTATTTAAAATAATTAAATGCATTTTATTTAATAATTATAATATATAATTAGTATATATTTTTTATTTAATTTAATAATTAAAACAATTTAAACAATTTTATTAAAACAATTAAAGTAAAATATATGAAAAACCTAAGCTTAAAAACTAACAAAAATTAGAAATGTATTAAAATAAAATTAAAATTAAAATGAATTAAATATTGATGTACAAATGATTTGAAATAAACACTAAAAATATAATAATAAAAATAAAAAATAATAAAAATGACAAATACATAACAAAATTACTTAAAAATTAAAGACTGAAATCATTACTCAGCATTAACTTGTTTTGAATGTTTTCCTAAATGTAAATTATTTTACACTGTGTGTGTAAGTTCTTTATATATATATATATATATATATAGTTATAATTTTTTATAAATAATTATCATCGCTTAATTATTATATTGATTAAATTTTAATAATGAAATATTTAAATGTAATATTTTAACTTACATTAAAATATGTAAATGCATTTATTGATTAGAATTTTGACTTAAATTATTTTTTATTTAATATAGTATATAGTATAGTAGTAAATAGTATTCTAATATATTCATTCCCATATTAATTTAGTGTTTTTACAGTAGTAACAGAAACTATAATAACTACATTTTCACAGGAAGTGCGTTTACTATGGTAAATGTTTCTAATAGACTCCTCTACAATTGATTTCCTCCAAGATGATGGTCAAGTGTTATTTGTAGCTACATAAAGGAAGAGGTAGGTCAAGGACATGTTTGTATGTGTGTGAAAGTATTTCAAACACAGATGTGAAGGATCTCAGAGCACTTAGAAATGCAGAACGGTTTACAAAACATGGGGTTTAACTCTGCCACAAAGTTTTCTCAAACTTGCTTGACTTTATGCGTTGTGGCGGAGCATGTTTCAAGAAATGCTGAGTAGATCCCTGCCCGTCCTGTCGCCGTAGTCACAGTCTAATTTTAAAACTGTCTGTGTTCCTGTGGAAAAGCACTTAGTGGAAGTGAAGCCCGGGACGCCGTGATGTCAGGACTTTAAGAGCATTTGTGTAACGTCGTAAAGCTTTAAACTGCCTTGCAGTGGCATGATGCTGATGCGTCTGATGCGTTCAGGAAAATTAGCACGATTCAATATGGGAATCAACAGGAAATTATGAGCCTCAGAGCCACATTAGAATTAAATTAAAAGTCAGCGTAGCAGACAAGAGTGTGTGTTTGTATATGAGTGTGTGTTATAAGTGAATAGTCCACCCAAAAATTAAAATTTGCTGAAAATATGATGAAAAATGTACTCATCCTCAGGCCATGCAAGATTTCTTCATCAGAACAGATTCTGAGAAATTTAGTATCACCTGCTCACAGAATGGATCCTCTGCAGTGAATGGGTGCCGTCAGAATGAGAGTCCAATCAGCTGATAAAAACATCATCCACAAGTAAACCCATCAATCCAGTCCATCAGTTAACATCTTGAGAAGTGAAAAGCAAATAAACAAATCCATGATATTGCTTTCAACAGTCGTTCCTGAATCAGGAGAGAAATATGCACAGATTAAGCACTGTTTACAAGCCAAAACAGTTCTAAACAAATACGTTAGTGGATTTTGACATGAGAGGACAATAGGAGATGGACTTTTTCACTGGAGGAAGCGTTATTATGGATTATGGACTCGAATTTTAGCCAGAAGCAATGGTTTGAAATTGACTTTACAAGATGTTAACTGATGGACTGGAGTTGTGTGAATTACTTATGGATGATGTTTTTATCAGCTGTTTGGACTCTCTGACGGCACCCATTCACTGCAGAGGATCCATTCGGTGAGCAAGTGATTTAATGCTACGTTTCTCCAAATTTGTTCTTTTGAAGAAACTCATGATCTTGGATGGCCTGGGGGTGAATCCATTTACAGCAAATTTTCACTTTTCAGTGAACTATTCCTTTAAGGCATCAACACATGGTTCTTTTTGGGTTGTGTGTGTGCATATGGCCTAGAGAAATCAAACTCATAGATCATGTCCATGTTTTCTCTCCCCTGTAGTCTAAGGGTCCAAGGGTCTCCCACACAGGGGGAACAACACACACACAAGCACATAACATGCACACACCACACTTACACAAACACACACATGCTCAAATGGCAAGAAGAGAGGGAGATGATATGTAGGCCAGTGTGTGTTTGTGTGTGTGTGTTCCTATTAATGTGTGCTGGATGAATGTCCTTCTGCACACACACGCACAGGGATTATACGGTCAGTGTGTGTGTTCAGACGGGGATTACGAGGTCAGAGCGGCGAGTCTGATCCTCTGGCTGCTGGTTGGTCAGTTGGGCAAACAGCCACAAGAAGTAGAACAAATCAGTACACACAAACACTACAGGAAGTGACATCACAGCAAGACACAGTCAGTGAATGATGAATTCACTTTCATTCAGAAAAATGATCATGATTCAGAGAAACATTCATTTTAGGTGAATGAGTAATATGAAACAGAATTGGTCCAAAAATCTGTATTTTTCAAAAAAAAAATTTTATAATATTCAAGGTATACTTTTCTAGTACTCATGCAGTTAATTCTCATATTGTATTTTCAGGAAGTTTTGGAATATTTGTCCTCTCCCCAAATTTGTCACTACTGAAACACAGTGATAATAATTTAATAAGAAGTGTTATATTGACCTATTAAGATTTTGCTTACATCCACATTTTAATTATATATATTATATATACATATAATTATATATATTATATATATTATATATATATCCACATTATATATATGTTGTTTTTTTTTGCTACTTTTTTTCAGAGGTAAATCAATAACAATTACATTTTTAACAATATTTAAAGTGTAATTTATGAGATTTGTTGTATTTTGAATAGAGTTTTTCTTTGTAAAAATTTAAATGCTCTTTATATTTGTTATATAGTACAGTCATCTGTGAGTATTTAAATGTTCTCAGGGATTTTTTCATTGATTGAAAAATTATACTTTTACATGCACACAAGAAACTTTTTTGACTCGAGAAGCTATTTACATGTGCATAGGAATTTTTTTGAATGCACATGCATGTTTTATGTTCCTTTGTGCATCACTATGAATAAAATAAGAGCATGGATGCACATGAATTAACAAAGATCTACTTGCTCAAAATGTGTCTTTTTTATCGTATAACCTTTAATATCAGGCATAATGTCCAATTTAACACATCCTTTGTGGCGGCGCAGAAACCATGACACAAAATGGGCTGATGACATAAAATTTTTATAGACCCAAGTTCAAGGGTCTATAAAAAAAACACTAGTACTGTAAAAAGTGTTTAAAATGTGGCTTCATTAGGACAAAATGTAGTATTTCGAGGCCTTAGGTTTCTTTAATGGATACTTTGTGGAGGCCAAGAAACCTGGGACTATAGGTGGCTCAGTGTACATTCTCCTATATGCTAAGTTTAACGGTTTCTTGTGCTATTTTTGCGATAAATGGGAGTTTTTGTGCAATTGACCCCAAGTCATAAACCTTGAATTTCCACAAACATCCCCGTTATCTATTTCTTAGACCAAACAATTCATGAAACCCCACAATCATGGAACTGAACAATAATGAAAATGCATAAGCAAGAAAAATAATAAGAAATATAAAAACATATAAATGAGTAATATATATGAATAATACATATGAATAAATGAATAAATGATAAATACTTAAATAATCAAATAAATAATTAAATATGAATTATGTGAATGACTAATGACTGTAAAATGATTATAGATAATTATGTAAATAAATGATTATAAATAAAATGGAAAACAAACATAAAATTAAAAACACAACACAATAATTTGCATGTAAGGATCTTAGGATCCTTCAACGTGTTTCCATTAGGCGTATTTTCAATTTGCAGTTTGAAGTGTAATGGAAATGCAACTGCTGATGACATGTTTCAGTCATGACTGTTTCAATAGTGACAATTTTATAGGATAACACCCAAAAAAACAGATGTCAAAAAAAAACGAAAAAAAAAAACAAAAAACGAAGCGCCACCAAATGTTTCGGTAGTGACTGTTTCAGTAGTGACAATTTTAGACACTTTTGAAGCTAGCTCAAAGATGCTAATCAGCACATGATTAGCTAGTACTGTTCTAAACAGTGGTACACACATAAGAACGTAATATTATGGAATAAATCGGTAGTGATGTTCCACACACATTTACCTCAAAATGATAAGGGGACACATAGTGTGAGTAGATAGGGGACACAGGAAGATTTCCTTTTTTATAAATGTATGGATGTAGTTAAAATTAATCCCAGCCAATTGACTAAAACACACTGTTTCAATAGTGACATGAAAAATGCTGGACACTTTTTTTTACATAAAGTTTTATAATTAACAAAGAAAATGCAAAATAAATATATTTTTTTAACTTCACTTTTTTACAAAATCAAAAAGGTATTTTTAAAAACAACAATGGAATAAAATGCAAAAATTATTTAAATATCATTTTCATAAGTTGACAGCCACCTCCCAATTGAAAATACCCAATAAATGATGATTTTATATATATTACACTTACTAATATTTTAAACGTTATTGTGGGATTCAATAGATTTGAATGCTTTTTAAATGTGTTTTTTTTTGGTTGTGGGACAGCACTAATTCTGTAGAATGGCCCATATATACAAAACACACATACACAAGATCTTTCCTCTTGACAATCGTACACATGCAGTGAGATTTTATCTCTTTATATGTTCTCCTATGAGCACAATAGGATCAGAAGAATAATCCGCATTTGACTTTAAATGGAGCACAGCATAAAATTAGACTCTCTGTCTTTGGACGTTTGCTGCTGTAGTTTCAGCTTCAGGGGTTGTTTTCAAATGCTTATTGTTCATCTTTAATCCCAACAGTGACTGACACATCAGATGAAGATTTCACTACAGATATAACAGAATCACCAACTTTGAACACAGGTGGGACAGTGTGACCCTTAAAGGCTCCCGTAGTTGTAGCGATAAGCAGTAACCTGGAATATAACGTGTAGAGTAATTTACTAGGCCATGTAAGGTACTATGCAAATTGCTGCCTTAGTGTACTAGCAGAGCTTAATGATGATGTAATATGCCTTAATCCAACAGAGTGCCATCTGCAACTACACGAGCGCACGCGCGCAAACACGCATGCATACTGACAATCTGCATTAAATCGCGGCTTCATAATCTAACAGCATCTCACTTAAGACCTCTGATATTACATATGTGCTCCGGTTAGATAAACTGATGACGCATTGGAGATGACTGAAATGACTGGCATCCTTTCTGCAATATGCACAAGCAATATCAACCAAATGTTTTTCTCGTCCTAGACTTAATAAAATGAAATGATAAAATATATATATAAATCACTGTATTTATGACAGTTAAACAGCATGCATTAATTTAATGGTTGTGCATCATTCAGAACTGATTAAAAAAATTATAATTCCAATTCCATTTTTGAATTTGAATTGAAGTGCAATTCAAATTTTCAAAAACAAACTTAGAATGTTTAAAAGTTTGAAAAATGTTCTAAAATCCTTTAAGCTTGAAGGCAGATAGATATTCAAATTTACACTCATGAATTGGAAAGGAGCCGATTATTCTGAATTTTGCACAAACCTGCACTGTAAGCAGTATGCTAGTAGCCCATTCTGAATATTTTAATACACAGATTGAACATGAAATGAATTCATAACTGCCTCCGCAGTGCAGAACGGGATTCCGGTTGACACTAGCGCCCCCCATGTGCTTAGAAATCCAAACTACAAGATTTAAAATGCAGTGCGGTTTTGTTAAGCTCAGCACTTTGTGTGTGTGTATTCCATGCTGACTCTGGTTTCTCTAACCCGTTTCTATTACACTCACCCCGCAAATCCCATTAGACACCCCATATGCACACCACGTCCCACCAGCTGAGATAGAGCCTGTGGCACTTTATACCACCATGGAAGCTTTATACCACCCGCCCCCTGCCACACCCCCTTATCGCATTCACAGCGAGGACACGCCCCACAAAGCCACACCCCTGGAGGAGGGGTATATGGAAAGCATAGGTAAGTTCCGGGCACTAGTTTGTGTGTGCTAGTGTTGTTAGTATGCTATAGAAGCATCTTTCAGACACTTGTTTTGGCAGTCAAAGCACTGTAGCCAAGCCAAGAGCTCAGCGACTCTGCCAGTAAGTCATCTACTCGAACGTACCCCTAGAGGATTGTGGGTAACGGCTCCAAAGCAGTGTGCGCAGTGGGAAATCAATGCTCAATTAGACAGTGTTTTCCCCTGTCAAAATATAGAGTGACTTTGCATCTTTCAGTGCAAAGCGGATTAGGGCGGCCTGCGAATATATATAAAACAAAGAACCACCACACACACGCGCACACACAGGCTCATTGATCGAAGCGCGCATATGCACCCGAGGAATGAATACTGCATGACGTTTAACGAGTGAATGAGAACTCCAGCTCGAGCTCAGATCAGAAACCGTCAAGCTGGCATGAAAAAAACGGAGGGGGGAATAAAGCACTCAGCTGAGACGCAAGACAGAGCAGCTCCTCAGATGGATTTAATAAAGGTGGAGATCTTTTAGATTCCCAACAGGGTACTGCGTACGTGTGTTGATAAAATTACGGCATGGTTGTTGTTTATACGCAGGAGTGTCTATGTAGCTCAAACAACACCAATCTGTCGTTTGAGATTAATTGCTGTTTGGTTTGTCTGTTTAACATCATATGCCACTTTTCATGTGTTTAGGTACTACATGCACAGTTGAAACCGCATAGCAGATCACTCAGAAGGGCAGTCGCTTTAGATTGAAACTAGATTCAAATTAAGAATCACATCAATAAAGCACTGACATAAATGAAACCAATAGTTGCACTTTAGCTACTTCCATTACACAGCTGATTCAACGAAATGCAAAGAAAACTAATTTCCCATAAATCTTATTTTCTAAACCTGGTCTGGCTGGTGATTGAAGGTGCTGCAGAAAGCAGAATTATTTAAGGAACTAGTAAAGATAACTGTTAACAAAGTAGACACGAGAAGAAGGTAATACGTCATTTAGATTTTTCATTGAGATGTGACTTCTTTTTGGTTCTTGTTGGTGTTGTTATTCTGACATAGCAAGATTTTTAAAGCCCTAAGTGACATTTCCTTCTTTTTGATAAACTACAGTCCCTCACAGATATAATCACCACCCCAAGCACCCAGGACAAAACATGATTCCTGTTGAAAAAGAGAGGACACACCATGGAGAAATTAAGAAACATCATGTTGAAGGTATTGTTAGGCCATTAAGAGTTTGGCAGACTTTTAGTATTGTGGTAGATGTGGTTTTGGTGACCTTTTCCTAACCTGTGGTTAACTATGAAAAGTGTAATTGAAACCACAGAGGACTTTGTGGTCGCTATAGATTGGGAGTATTGTGATTGAGTATTGCGTAAAACTCTTTTGATGATTGTACGGTTCATTATTTCTGGCTAGTCTGCTTGGTGTTCAATAGCTGTTTATAAAGCACAACATGTATGTGCTTGTGTGTACATACCAACTTTTTGATTATCTGAATAATTGTACCCAAGCATTCCATACACCACCCCCAGTAGAGGATTCTGGGAAGGGTGAGGAGATTTCTGGGAGGAAAGAGAAGTTTTCTGGGAAGAATGAAGTAACTAAAGAAGAGTCTATTGGGCCAGTGCCAAAATCAGCGGAGTCAACTCCAGAGTCCGTCAAGCCAAAATCAGAATTTCATGAGTCAATGCATACATATCGTGTTCACAAATCAATACCAGAATCGCATGAACCCATACAGAAATCTCATGAGCCAGTAGTAAAACTTTATGAGCCAATTCATAAACATCATGAGCTACTACCAGAATCTCATGAGCCAATGCATAAACCACTAGAGACTATAGTGAAACCTCATGAGTCAATCCATAAACCTCATGAGCCAATAGTAATTCCACATGAGCCAATAGTGAAACTTCATGAGCCAGTGCATAACACTCATGAGCCAGTAATACATCATCATGAGGCAGTGCATAAACATCATGATCCAATAGTGAAAACTCATGATCTAATAGTGAATCCTCACAAGCCAATAGTGAATCCTCATAAACAAGTAGTGAATCCTCATGGGCCAGTAGTACATCATCATGAGACAATGCATAAACCTCATGATCCATTAGTGAATCCTCATGAGCCAATTGCAAATTCTCATGGGCAAGTAGATCATCATGAGGCAATGCATAAACCTCATGATGCATTAGTGAAAACTCATGATCCAACAATGAATCCTCATAAGCCAATTGTGAACCCTCATGGGCCAGTAGTACATCATGAGGCAATGCATAATCCTCATGATCCAGTAGTGAAAACTCATGATCTAATAGTGAATCCTCACAAGCCAATAGTGATTCCTCATGAGCCAGTAGTGAATCCTCATGGGCCAGTAGTACATCATCATGAGGCAAAGCATAATCCTCATGATCAAGTAGTGAAAACTCATGATCCAATAGTGAATCCTCATGGGCCAGTAGTACATCATCATGAGAGAATGTATAAACCTCATGATCCATTAGTGAAAACTCATGATCCAACAATGAATCCTCATAAGCCAATTGTGAACCCTCATGGGCCAGTAGTACATCATGAGGTAATGCATAAATCTCATGATCCAGTAGTGAAAACTCATGATCTAACAGTGGATCCTCATGAGCCAATAGTGAAACCTCATGAGTCAGTTGTGAAGCCCCATGACCCAATAGTACATCACCACGAGGCAATGCATAAACCTCATGATCCAGTAGTGAAAACTCATGATCCAGTAGTGAATCTTCATGAGCCAATTGTAAATCCTCGTGGGCCAGTACTAGATCATCATGAGGCATTGCATAAACCTCATGATCCAGTAGTGAAAACTCATGATCTAATAGTGAATTCTCACAAGCCGATAGTGAATCCTCATGAGCAAGTAGTGAATTCTCATGGGCCAGTAGTACATCATCATGAGACAATGCATAATCCTCATGGGCCAGTAGTGAAAACTCATGATCCAATAGTGAATCCTCATGAGTCAGTTATGAAACCCCATGACCCGATAGTACATCACCACGAGGCAATGCATAAAACTCATGATGCAGTAGAAAACCTCAAGAGCCGATGCATAAACCTCATGAGCCAGTAGTACATCATCATGAGGCAATGCATAAACCTCATGATGCAGTAGTAAAACCTCAAGAGCCGATGCATAAACCTCATGAGGCAGTAGTACATCATCATGAGGCAATGCATAAACCTCATGAGCCGATAGTAGATCATCATGAGGCAATGCATAAACCTCATGAGCCAGTAGTGAAATCTAATGAGCTAATGCATAAACCTCATGAGCCAACAGAACATCATCATGAGGCAATGCATAAACCTCACGAGCCAATAGTACATCATCATGAGACAATGCATAATCCTCATGAGGCAGCAGTGAAACCTCATGAACCAATGCATAAACCTCACGAGCCAATAGTGCATCACCATGAGGCAATGCATAAACCTCACGAGCCAATAGTACATCATCACGAGACAATGCATAAACCTCATGAGGCAGCAGTGAAACCTCATGAACCAATGCATAAACCTCACGAGCCAATAGTGCATCACCATGAGACAATGCATAAACCCTCACCAATACAAAAACCTCACGAGCCAATAGTACATCATCATGAGACAATGCATAAACCTCATGAAGCAGCAGTGAAACCTCATGAACCAATGCATAAACCTCACGAGCCAATAGTGCATCACCATGAGGCAATGCATAAACCTCATGAGGCAGTAGTGAACCCTCATGAACCAATACAAAAACCTCATGAGCCAACAGTACATCATAATGAGGCAATACATAAACCTCATGAACAAGCAGTACATCATCATGAGGCAATGCATAAACCTCATGAGCCGACAGTACGTCATCATGAGGTAATGCATAACCCTCATGAGCCAGTAATGCAACCTCATGAGCAAATAGTACATCATGCTGAGGCAATGCATAAACCTCATGAGGCAGTAGTACATCATGAGGCAATGCATAAACCTCATGAACCAACAGTACGTCATCATGATGCAATTCATAAACCTCATGAGCCAGTAGTACATCATCATGAGGCAATGCATAAACCTCATGAACCAGCTGTACATCATCATGAGGCAATGCATAAACCTCATGAACCAACAGTACGTCATCATGATGCAATGCATAAACCTCATGAGACAGTAGTACATCATCATGAGGCAATGCATAAACCTCATGAACCAGCTGTACATCATCATGATGCAATGCATAACCCTCATGAGGCAGTAGTACATCATCATGAGGCAATGCATAAACCTCATGAACCAGCTGTACATCATCATGATGCAATCCATAACCCTCATGACCCAATAGTGAAACCTCATGGATCCATATTAGAATCTCATGAACACATACCAACACAGCCAAAAAGGGAGTCTCATGAACCAGCACCAGACACAATGCATGGATCTGTGCTGCCAAACATAGTGACAGTCTCATCAATACACATGCCACATGAATCCATACAAAAGCATCACATCTCAGGACCAAAACATGCGCATCCAAAGTCAGAAGAGGAGGAAGGGTCTCATAAACACACAGCTATTGAAGGTATGGCTTAGCTGATAGTTTCAAACAGCCTGTAGTACCGAATGTATGTAGTACTACTACAAACCTGTGGATTGCTCAGTTACTCTTTGCTCGTCTAGATCCACACAAACACTCAAACGAGCACGGTCAAGGAGAAGTTGACGTAAAGCCCATCCATAAATGGGAGAGAGAAGATGAAGAGAATAAAAAAGGTATCCATGGTGTGAGTTAGACTATAAGCACATTGTGGCTGGTCTATCACTGCGTATGCATAGAAGTCATTAGAATCCACATAACAAGAAGCTGCATTAGCTTTTGTAGTCTTCTACTTTAGGTTGTATATATTATAGTATACATGCTTGGTAGTGAGTTTTTGTATTTGCTAAATGTCTCAAACAATGATTCTGTTCCCCTCCCTTAAACATGTGGACGGATAGCTGGAGATTCGCTTGCCGTAGACTCGATTTGCTTTGCTTGTCGTAGTAGGTTTCTAGATGAACATACTGTATAAAATAAGACTTTTCATTCTTTGAAGCTCTTCTGAAGTTCTTACTATCTGGAGGGCAACAGACTGTACAGCTAAAAGGCATCATATATGACGACTTCAGAGGTGAGAAAGAAATGAAAATGAGATGAGAAAAGATCATCAGGAATGAAAACAAGGCTGTGAGGGATAGAAGTACAGTGTGTTCAATTGATTGTACTGTTGTTTAACAACATACCCATTGTCAGCTGACCAAACATTTTTCAAAAGACTTTCAGTAGTCGAAACTCCACAAAAAAGCTTTGAAAGGTCTGAGTTGTGAAAATTACTTGTGATCTAGGACCTTCATACAGTGCATGCACTCAAAGCCTTGTTTTCAGTATGCCGTCTAACCCGACTAGGGTCTATAATTGGGCTTTAGTTCAATAGAGGTGCAAGTAACAGTGAAGAGTTCTAGAACACGTTACAGTGGAGATGTGAATGAATGGCTAGCACTTTGTTTAGAAAGTTCTAGAACACGTGATGTTGAGAGTTCAAGAAGCGAAGACTCGCTGAGTTTGATGTCCCTCCCTGTCACCAGCGTTCTAACTCTCATTAATCCCTTCATCCCTGCTTCTCTCAATTATGTGTGATGTATAAGGTAAGTGTGTTGTGATCAGCTTGTGTGTGTGTAACTCTCATTTATATTTCATTGATTTGCCTGTTCCTATGTGCTGAGACAGGCTCTGTACTGAGTTCTCGCTCTCTAGCTTTTAAAGTGCACATAAATATTTTAAAGACACGTCTAAACTGATAAAAATTCAGAAACAGCTACGAGTTTATAAAACTGATTAAATGGTCTGGTTAATATGCATTTAAACATGCATTTGTGTAAGTTTACTTGTATACAGTGTGCGTACAGATTCTGTACAATCAAATTCTAGGACTTTTTTTTTGATTTTCAAGAACTTCAATCACAGATTGCATTTTAAAAAATATTCATAAGATGAAGCACATGCAAAATATGCAATGCTGTCAACTTAAAAAGAGAAAGAGAAATAAAGCACCTAACATTTAACAGCGTCTCTAATAAATTCGATGTCCTTGAAAATCATAAGCGATGTCAGGCTTTGGAAACGATAGTTTTCTCCTTAAATATGAAGAGATCAAACAACAGATTAATCGATTCAACCAAATTCCACAAAAGCTTATGTGTGTAATTATATGAATGTACAACCACGGTTAATTTTTAATAAAATTTGTATTTGTGTATACTTATTTTCTTTTTCCTATTTTTTTTACTGTACTGCTTTAATGGTTTGATGTTTTCTACTGTTTAACAAAAATAAAAAATAAGTCAGAAAAATAATTGCAAACCTGAAAGAACTGAAAGAAATGATTCGTGAACCTGCACCGAAGTCCCGTTCTGAATCAAATGATTTCCAATCCGCACTCCGAAATTCCGATCTGAAGCAAAAGATTGGTGAACCTCCTCCGAAATTCAGATCTAAATCAAATGATTCATGATCCGAGTTACGAAGTCCCGAACTGAATAATGATTCCGAAATTATTCACAAACCAATCTAGACCAAAGACCTAAACCGAATCTAAAAAAAATTATTCATGAAACGCTGTCCGAAGTCCCGAACTGAATCAAATGATTCATGAAACCACTCTGAATACTGGATCTAAGTCAAATAATTTGCAATATGCGATTTGAAGTCTCGATCTGAATCAAACGATTCGCCACACGTGATCTGATTGGAGCACTTCGAAACAGTTAGAGCAGTTTCACCCATCGTTGCATGCTTTTTAAAATAGTTACAAGCTTTGTTGAAATTCAAAAATAAACGGCTCTTTTTATTTGATCTGTTTTTTTTTTTTTTTTGGCTAGTGAATCGCTTGAAATGAATAAACAAAGTCACGAGTTTAAATCAGTTGGAGTGGTGCCAGTATAAATGACTCACTCAATTGAATCAGTTTGTCTGTTCCTCTTTTCTTGTTTATCTTTCATATGTTTTTACATAAAATATAAAAAAATATAAAAAATTAAACACTTATTTCACTTGAACAATTAAAGCACTTTTCAAGTACCTCTGCAGGAATACTGCTATTTTCAAGGGTTTTCCAGGCCTTAAATTTCTAAGAGTAAAATTCAAGCACTTTAAGCACCTTGTACCAACCCTGTGTATATTAAATACCATTAGATTACGGATGTGCCTTTATTAGTACTGACACATACTGCAATTGCAACATCAGGAACATTAGATTTAGCTATATTATCTTAACTATGTTTAAAATGGTTAACTGTGTGTAAAAACATTTATTTGAAATGGACATCTTTTGTAACTTTATGAACGTCTTTACTTTATTTTTATCAATCAGATGCATCCTTGCCCAACAAAAGTAGTAATTTCTTTCAAAAATGCTTACTATGTACACTTTCTAGAACCTTGTGGAGGTCAAAGTGCCATATAACGCTTGGCAGGCACTGGCTCAGATTCTCCAAAAGGGGCGATACTCAATGTGGTACTAGACACTGATTCACTGTGAGTGACAGAAGGAAACAGACTTGAGAGAAAGATACAGGACAGGTGTGAATGGGAACTGGGAGAAACCCAGCAGTTTGACAAAAAAGATCTGCTTCTGAAGACAGAGAAACAGCTGTTTTAGAAAAAAAAATATGTCATCAGATTTCCCAGCAGCCCTAAAGCACACATACACACACTTACAAACGGCACATACACACACGTGCACGAGGTGTGGGAAAGACTCCCGTAAGAGTGCGAGATATCGCTCTGTCAGCAACACACATACACACCCACCCACACATCTTCATTTCAGCCGTCAATACTTTGGGCGCAGCAGGAAAGACACAAAGTGAAGCAAAAAAACGAGTCAATAGCTCTTCATTGATTCGGCATTGAGATTGATGTAGTCTGAATGTCATACTACAAAACTTCCTAGTCCACCCACAGCATTTAAACCAAACTGCAAAAAATGGAATTTTTTAAATCAGTCATGGCGTTACCTCATTAACATATTCCTGCCCAAATTTACTTATCAACCTATTCCATTTTTGCATCTCATTCCATCTCATTATCTTAAAAACCATGAACTCCTATTATTACTCTTCTCTCACTTTTAACCCTTTTTACTTTAAAATAGTGTTTAAGATGATGTTTCTCTCTCATTCTCAGATTGTGAATGTAACGGACACTCGAATCGCTGCAGTTACATCGACTTCCTGAACATAGTCACGTGCGTGAGCTGCAAACACAACACGCGTGGTCAGAACTGCGAACACTGTCGCATGGGCTACTACAAAAACACCTCTGCAGAGCCAGATGACGAGAATGTGTGTATCGGTGAGTAACAGTGTGTTTTATATCTGAAATGTGCACAAATGTTGTGCAAAATAAATTCAATCACTGGCGAACAGTATGAATAGCATTAGCAAGGTCATGGGTTCTAACTCGTCAGTTTAACTTGAAGAAATTATGACAGATATATAGCACTACTTCGCAAAGTAATGATAACAGTATATTTTTGTTTTAATTTAAACAGTAAAACTCTTTTGTGTAGGTTTGTTTTTCAAAAATAAAAAGAATTGTTATTTTCATTTGATTACATTTTAAAAAAGTAAATTGTTTTTAAAAAATTAAATTACATTTTAAGCCTTGATATGATTAGGAAACATTTAAACAAAATTAAAAAAAAAAAAAAAAATACAGGCCTCCATTATTGTAAAAATAATTTAAAAAACTGTTAAAGTTTTATGAACTCAATTGATTAGGCATGATTTTAAATTTAGATTTTGATTAAACCATTAAAACAAAAATCATTATGAAAAACACTGATTTTAGGAAAATAAAAAAGGCCCAAAAATTTTTGTTTTGTTAAAATTTTATATGTAAACACTGTTTTATATATGAACTTGCATATAAGTTTCATGCTTTTAATCGATTATACATGCCTTTTGATTTTTAATGCCTTTTGAAGCCTTTTGAAAATTTAATGTAACCATTAAAACGGAATCCTAAAAAATGAAAGCAGATAAAATGCAATTTGTGAAAAAATAAAACTGATTATCACAGGGCCCTACTATAAGCTGTTTTATATGGCCTTAATATAACTGCAATGTTGCACTTATTCACTGAGAATTACTGCGGAGTGAGCCATATTTGATGAAATTACAATATTTACAATTACAATACACAAAATGACAATATTTAATGCATCTACTAAGGCTGTAAAACTGACCAGGGCAGTGTTATACAATGCACAGTCTTTGCTGGTTGATTCATTTTGTCAGTTTTAGACACTAAAAGCAATTCAGCAAAAAAAAATGACTCTTTATGAGCGTTAATCTTTAAAGAGCGCCTGTCCCGCCATTCAGCTAAAAGAGACAGGAAATCCTCTAATTAAAACAAAATGAGACATAGTTGGAGAAAAATACTAAGGAGAAAGTTATACACAGACAACTGAATAAAGGAAAAAAGAAAGAAAAAGTGCAAGATGAAACAAAACTGCACTGGACGCCACGGTCAGCAAAGTTAAACTGCAACATTATCATCCTGGGAGCGTCATATTAGAGATTCCCAGCGGTCCTCAAATAAACTTCCAGAAATAAACCCGGATGTGACAGCTCTTAAATCAGCGGCTGGGCTTCCAGCGCGACGCTGAGAGTACCAGGATGGAGAAGGGAGTCCATCTGCCGCATGAGGAGGCAGGGCGTGGGGTAAATGAAAGCGTGCTGTGAAGTCAGCACAAATGAACTCGCCCTCATCGTGTGTGTGCCAGGTTCCAACATGGCACAGGGTCAACACCAAGATCTCCACGAGGAGAACATTTACCGCATCCTGAGCTCACAATAGCACTGAGTTTACAGTGTCTATTTTCAGGAGTTCTCACTGAAGTGCGGTAATTCATTCTAATGCAGTTGGCTGCAGCCCAATGCAAAATACTGAAAATAATATTTCTAAAAATAATATTTCTAAAAATAATAAAACATCAAAATAATTAATTTACAGCTACCTTACATGATGAAAGTGATGCAATGCATTAGATTGTTGAAGGAGAAAAGTGTTTGTGAAGTCAGCATCGCCCTTGGGTCCCTCAACAGAAACTTATTGCAGAAAATAAGCTCTGCGACATAAAAACATCATTAAAATGTATTAGGTAAATTTAAGTTGTTATTAGGAACTTTATAAGATTAAATAAAGAAAATTTAAGGAATACATTAAAGGGAACTTTTTTTTGCAGCATATACAAAACTTAATTTTTTAAGACATTTTTAAGGCATTAGTTTGTGGAAGGGCACATTATGACCTTTGTAAATCCTTTTTTAAGATAAAACCCTGTCTTCACAAATTAAGACAACTTTTATGAAATTTGAAACCTAAATACAAATGGCAAAAGTAATAAACTAAACATAGGCAATCTTGAGTTTGTGTTGACCACAGAGCTTATTTCTACCATTTAACTAAAACTTGCAAAAACACTTGTTTCTGGGTTTCGGCCTACAATACGTCATCCCTTCAGCACTCTGTACCCAGTTATTTTGAGATAACTAAAGAGAATGATGGGAAATCATCAAAGAAAAATGTTCACCATCATTACTTCAGTCTTCAGTGTCACATGATGCTTCAGAAATCTTTCTAATATGCTTTTCTAATAAAAACATTTTCTATTATTATTATTATTATTATTATTATTTTTAATATTATCAAAACAGTTGTGTACATTTTTTAGGATTCTTTGATGAATAGAAAGATCCAAAGGCCAGTATTTAACTGAAGTAAAAAAGCTTTGTAACATTATACACTATACCATTCAAAAGCTTGGAGTCAGTTTTTTGGGGGGCAAGAAATTATAGAAATTACTACTTTTATTTAGCAAGGATGCTTTAAATTGTCCAGAAGTAAAGATAAAGACATTTATAATGTTACAAAAGATGTCTATTTTGTATAAATGCTGTTCTTCTGAACTTTCTATTCATCAAAGAAACCCGAAAAAAAAATCTACTCAGCTGTTTTCAACATCATAATAATAATAAATGTTTTTCGAGCAGCAAATTAGAATTTTAGAATGATTTCTGAAGGATCATGTGACTGGATTAATGATTCAGCTTTCAAATCACAGGAATAAAATTACATTTTAAAATATATTCAAATAGAAAACAGTTATTTTAAATAGTAAAAAATATTTCACAATTTTACTGTTTTTGCTGTACTTTAGATCAAATAAATGCAGGCTTGGTGAGCAAAAGAGACTTCTGTTAACAACATTAAAAATCTTACTGTTCAAAAACTTTTGACTGGTAGTGTATATTGGCCGATATATATTTTTTTTTTTTAATTATCGGCATTGAAACTTTTATTTTGACAGTGCTGGAATGCCAGCACCTGAAAGCACCTATTCTCCATCTTCATTAGTTTATCGGCATATTGTTCATTTGCCATCCTGCTCTCTTAAGATATCGGCATTGGCTATCAAAAAATCCATATTGGTCGACCACTTCTCAATATAAACAAATTGCATTTTTATTCTTTCTAACCACAAAAAGAATCTACACAATGCAAACAAAGCTTAAGTATGCATTAAGATGACATTTTCATGAATAAATATAATGGACCTCAAGTGCATGCAAGAAAACTCCATGTCATGTGTGCATAGCAATATTAATGCATGCAGAATTGCCAACCGTAAAGTTCAAAATCAAACAACGAGCCTTTCTGGCACACATATTTTTTTAAAAGTTCAACTCTTCGCTCTCTAACTAATTTTCTCTCTTTGTTTTCAGAGTGCAACTGTAATACGATGGGCTCGTTGCACGACCGCTGTAATGGTACCGGCTTCTGTCAGTGTAAAGAGGGCACCACCGGAGTCAAATGTGATGAATGTCTGCCCGGTTACTACTGGAAACAGGGTTGTTTCCGTAAGTACCTCCCAGATTCATTAACCACTTACTAATCAGACTTCATTCAACTCTACAATCTAATTAACAAATCAATGTCAAAGTATGCAATCGCCTCTCCATTCTCCTCAGCCAATTTCAAGTTTAAATTAGATATTAATTGGCTCAGTCCTTTACAAGGCTTTTGTTTCCAAAAGCCATTTGAAATAAGTTACAGTATAAATAATATAATTACTAGCTTTAGCTTGCAGCTATAAGTTTTTACACAGTGGAATTAAAGCAGTGTTAATTATACTTCCGAATGGCTTTAAAGGTGTAGCTTACCCAAAAATTAAAATTTGCAAATATTCAGGCCATCAAAGATACAGATGAGTTTGTTTCTTCATGGGAATTTAGAGAAATTGAGCATTGCATCACTTGCTCACCAATGGATCCTATGGAGTGAATGGGTGCCGTCAGAATGAGAGTCCAAACAGCTGATAAAAACATCACAATATTTCACAAGTAATCCACTCCACTCCAATCCATCAGTTAACATCTTGCGAAGCCAAAAGCTGCATGTTTGTAAGAAACAAATCCATCATTAAGATGTTTTTTTTTTAACTGAAAACCACTGGTTCTAGCTAAAATAATGCTTTTTCTATTGAAAAAGTCACCTTGTCTGAATCAGGAGAGAAATATGCACAGATCAAGCACCATTTACAAGCCAAAACAAATTGCACAGCTTATGAATCAAACACAGGGGTGTGGTCTCATAATGAAGAGGGCGGGGTTTATTTGATTTGACAGCAGTCTGACCCCTTACCACAATGCATTAGATATTTACCGCACATCAGAACAGCATATTACCGGAGTCTAATGGGTTTGGCTATTTGCGTATTCAAATGACGTGCTGCTGTGCAGATTCTAAGCAGCCGCTGTTCATTGGAAACTGGTTTGTGGGGTAATGATCACATTTGTACCTGGATTCCCATGGTGATTTTAGAAGCCCTGTGCACAGCGTTTTCCCCGTGATCCATCTTTAAGATGAAACAGGCCCATGGCCAAAAACCGCTAGGTCTGTGAGCAGAGAGAAAACAGAGGAGAATCCATTAGGGACACACTTCCGGAGCTGGATTAGTCACTTTCTTCAAATAGATTTGTTTTGTTCTTGGGTTAAGTGGATCTGCATGCAGCGAGTATTTACTGGCTCTAGTAAATGCAGACGGTGAACTGTCTGGTTGATGGAGTAAGTTTTTACATAGTTTGGGCAAGACTGTTAGAACGTTTTGTATTGCAATCACGACCTTTTTAGTTTTGCAAAATAAAATTGACCAATTAACCCTTCACATACAGTCTTTTTATAGGTTATGTTCAGAATGACATACTTAAAGCTTAATTAAGTACATTTGAGGTCAAACGTTTACATCCCCCTTTCAGAATCTGCAAAATAATAATTTTACCAGAATAAAAGGGATTATACAAAATGCATGTTGTTGTTTATTTAGTACTGACCTGAATAAGATATTTTCCATTTAAGGTGTTTATATATAGTCCACAAGCGAAATAATAGTTGAATTTATTAAAATGACCCTGTTCAAAAGTTTACATCCCCTTGTTTTTTTTGTTTAGTGATAGTTGTTCATGAGTCTCTTGTTTGTCCTGGACAGTTAAACTGCCTGCTGTTCTTCAGAAAAATCCTTCAGGTCCCACAAATTCTTTGGTTTTCCAATTTTTGTGTATTTGAACCCTTTCCAACAATGACTGTATGATTTTGAGATCTATCTTTTCAAACTGAGGGACGCATATGCAATTATTACAGAGGGGTCAAACTCTCACTGATGCTCCAGAAGGAAAAACCATGCATTAAGAGCCAGGGGGTGAAAACTTTTGAACAGAATGGAGACGTGTACATTTTTCTTATTTAAATAAATATCATATTTTTTTTCCATTTAGTACTGCCTTTCAGAAGCTACAGAATATACTTACATGTTTCCCAGAAGACAAAATAAGTTACATTTAACCTGATCTTCAAATTCCAAAAGTTTTCACCCCCAAGCTCTTAATGCATGGTTTTTCCGTTGCATATGAGTCCCTCAGCTGTCCTCAGTGTGAAAATTTGGATCTCAAAATCTTACAGTTGGTAAGGGTTCAAATACACAAAAATGCTGGAAAACCAAAGAATTTGTGGGACCTGAAGGATTTTACTGAAGAACAGCAGCAGTTTAACTGTTTAGGACAAACAAGGGACTCATTAACAATTATCACTAAACAAAAAAAAAAAAAAAAAAAAAAAAAAAAAACAGCTGTGGATCATTCAGGTAAAAACATAAGATAAAAATTCAAGGGGATGTAAACTTTTGAACAGGGTCATTTTTTTTTATAAATTCAACTATCATTTTCTCATCTTTTATGTGAAAAATCTTATTGCGATCAGTGTGAAATAAACAAACATACATTTTGTATGATCCTTCTTATTTTAAATAATGAACATTTTGCAGTTTCTGAACAGGGGGTGTAAACATTTGACTTAAACTGTATCTGATATGATCATTTTATGAAAGTCGATGGGCGCTAAGTATTATTTTTGCACAAGTTGCTTATTGCAATTCTTTGACTGGTGGAGATTTAATTGCAGAATCATGGGTCATGTAGTTTTTCACTATAGGAATCCCGCCATTAAACAGTTATTTAAAAAATAAGTTGAAATAATGCAGCTAATGGCTTTGACAAAATCATATATCATTGATTAACAACTCTGAAGCTCACAGTAGTATGAAGAAAATTAACAGACGTTTTACTTCAGGAACCCGATTACTGCCCTCTATAAGCTACAATGTTGTTGTTGTCACAAACATGTTTAATTCAATACCATCTTCATTATTTTGTATTTTCAGCCTAATTCTATGTAAAATGAGACAAAAAAGATAAATACTGTGACTGATGTTACGTACCATTAAATTTGTCACTGAAAATTGAAGGTCAAGTTGAGCATGTTGCATTGTGGGATACAGTGCTCAGTGCAGTGTGATGTAGTGGTAGGTCATCCAGGTATTCTATGCACAGTGTACACTGCAGAAACAGAAAAAAGCATATGGTAGTATGGTATTCTGAACATAGTCATCCTCCTCTTTATCATTTTCTGGCCTTTCTCTCACACACACACTCATTGTTCACTGCTGAGACAGTTTGGGGTCAGGTGTGCAGCACCTGGTCTCATTAGTACCCAGACTCCTGCGACCCATTGTGGCTTTTTAATGACACCAGACGCCCATGTTAAATATGACACAGATACAAGCCACTAAGCAAATGATCACAGCTCTGTGTGCGTGTGTGAGAGAGAGAGGCAGTACACAACCAGCCAGAAGTTTGGAATAATTTAGAAGTTTTTGAAAGAAGTCTCTTTTGGTCATAAAGGTAAAAATATTATAGATAGAAATTGTTAAATATTTTTACAACTTATAAAAACTGTTTTCTGTTTAAATACATTTTAAAATGTAATTTATTTCTGTGAACAAAACTGAATTTTCAGCATCATTACTCCAGTCTTTAGTGTCACATGACAGTAGCCAATAATACACTCATACATATGGGTCAAAATAATAAATTTTTCTTTTATGCCAACAATAATTGGGATGTTAAGTAAAGATAATGTTCCATTAAGATATTTTGTACATTTACTACTGTAAATATATCAAAATGTAAATTTTGATTAGTAATATGCATGCTAAGAACTTAATTTTGACAATTTTAAAGTTTTCTCAATATTTAGATTTTTTTGCACCCTCAGATTCCAGATTTTCAAACAGTGGTATCTCGCCCATATTGTTCTGTCCTAACAAACCATACATCAATAGAAAGCTTATTTATTTAGCTTTCAGATGATATACAAATTTAAATAAGAAAAAATTGACCCTTATGACTTTTGGTCACTGGTCACATATGCTTATTTGCTGCTCAAGAAACATTTCTCATTATTATCACTGTTGAAAAAAAGTTGTGCTGCTTCATATTTTTGTGGAAACTTTGATAAATAGAAAGTATAAAAAGAACAACATTTATTTGAAATAGAAATCTTTTATAAGATTATAAATGTCTTTATTGTGACTTTTAATCAGTTTAATGCATTCTCTGAATTTTTTTCTTGAGCAGCAAATCAGCATATTAGGATGATTTCTGAATATCATGCAGTGCTTAAGTCTAACAATTATAAATTATGTTTTAAAAAATATACAAATAGAAAAAAGTTATTTTAAATTGTAATAATATTTCACAATATGCAACCCTGGACCACAAAACCAGTCATAAGGGTCCTTTTTTTTTTTAATTGAGATTTGTACATCATCAAGCTGAATAAACAAGCTTTCCATCGATGTGTGGTTTGTTAGGAAAGGACAATATTTGGCCGAGATCCAACTATTTGAAAATCTGAAATCTGGGGGTGCAAAAAAGAACTAAATATTAGGGAAAATTGCCTTTTGATATAAGTTTTGATATATTTACAGTACGACATTTTACAAAATATCTCAATAGATCATGATCTTTACTTAATATCCTAATAATTCTGACCCATACAATGTATTTTTGGCTATTGTTAAAAATATAGCCATGCTACTTAGGACTAGTTTTGTGGTCCAGGGTCACATATCCCTGTGTTTTTGATCAAATAACTTACAAAAAAACAGACTTAATTATTTCAAACTAGTCTAGGAAAAACAGTGTATTTGCTTGAATATAACATAACTTGTACATAACTTTTTTTCTTATGTTCCCCACAGCGAACGTGTGTGACGATGAGTTACTCTTGTGCCAGAACGGGGGGACGTGCGTTCAGAATCAGCGCTGTAGCTGTCCGCCGGACTTTAAGGGTGTTTTGTGCCAACAGTCGCGCTGCGACGGAGGCAAAAAGTGCAATGGTGCCAGCGCGCTCACGTGGAGCCTGGCACTTCTGCTCTGCCCGCTCCTCGCCACCCTGCTGGGCTCCGCCGCCTCCTGAGAGACCCCTGCTTCACCACCAGCAGGCACCAAGAGGGCCAGATGCTCAGCATCGCCCTCTACAGGGTGCAGAACGCCCTGCAGGACATCAAGAATGAGACAAAAAGACTCTCTTAGAGCTGGAAATCAATGGAACTCAAAATGTGCGCCTCACATATACGCTGAGGACGGATAATACCAAAAACACACACACACTACACACAAAATCAACAAGAAGTGAGCTTCTTGTGCAATAGCTGCGAAATGTAATACAAACCGCACTTCCTTCACTCTGATTGGTCAGTGAGTGGGGTGTGTCCTCACAGTGATCGGAGACTATACAATGTTTTTCAGGAAAGGTCCGGCTTCACCTTTTTTTTTTTTTTACAGTCCCTCGCTGCAGTTTTTACCATTCAGATGTATGTAACGAGCGCTCACTGTTATTCGCTAAAAAGCAAAGAGTATGATATTATTGTGATATTTGTTATATCATGACTATTAAGATTTTAGGCACTGTACCGCTGGTTGTTATAGGAATGTTTGTTGCCACAGTTAGAGATTGTTGATATTTACAAAGTATTCGGGACACGAACACGCTATCCAACTCGCAAGAAGAGATATCTAATCAAATGGAATTATTATAAACCCACATTATTTGACTATTTTTGGTAGAGAATATTTTTGTTTTGAATCTACATAAGAGACAGATGGTTTATTACACTGTAAACTTTACAGCACACAAGCTACTATAGTATGAGAATCTATAATGTAGAGTTTACACTGTCAGGTATTACCGAAGATGAATTTACGCACTAAATGTACCAAGAAGAATTTATTAGATGGCAAACTCTATTGAAATGTACGGGATGGGGTTTATTACACTTTATGGTTAACAGATTTACAAAGTAAAAGAACTGAATGAAATTTTATGACACTGTAAACATTACAGTAAATGTGACTGTTACTTGGCCACGTTTGAAATGTTTCTGTGTGGATCATTTCTTTAGCACTACATAAAATCACATTTCATAACAGTAACTTATTTTTCCTAACAATAACTTTAAAAACAGCATAATCCACTTTATATGAATTGTAAAACTCAGTCCTTTTGAACTTATACAAATATGTTTGTGTTGTAGTTTAAAGAAATACTACTATAAAAGGGAATAAAGGACTTTCAGAAAAACACAAACTTAAAATGATTTACAGGAATGGCAAAAAAAAGAGAACAAGGTGGAAATAAAGAACATAACTTACAAGAAGTCTGTTCTTTTTTCTATTAATTCATTTTATTTAATGTTTTGATATTGTCCTACAAATTTCAGTGATTTCATCAAACAGTGTTTTTAAGTGAGACAAACCAGCTAATAATACCACAAAACACCAAAGAATTTGACAAATCCATTGTTTAACTTACTGGTGTTTGTGCTGTTGTTTTCCCTCCAAAATGACATCACTTCCTGTAGGATGATGCCATTAAGGAAATTAACAGCTTTTGAAAAGTTAATTTAAAAGTTTAAAAATTTAAAAGTGTTTTATAAAAGACTAAAAGTACAGAAAATAATGAGAAAACAGTATAAACCTATAACCGATTACAAATTTGTTCATAAAGGGAAATAATAAATTAAAATAAAACAATTATAAGAAACATTTAGAATATTTGTTTATTATTTTCCAAATTAGTGCAACACATGACAAAAATTGCAAAATGCACTTAAAATTCACTTAATTTTATTTTTGTACTGACTGCAGCTAACTAATATGATTTTCGTCTTTAAAAACTGTTTGTTTATTATTTTATCCAGTCTATTAAAATGCATTTTAGGAGTGACCCAGTCAAATCTTCAATATAAATAATAAAATAAATAAGCTTTCCATCAACGTATGGTTTGTTAGGATAGGACAATATTTGGCTGAGATATAACTATTTGAAAATCTGGAATCTGAGGGTGCAAAAAAAACAAACTACTGAGAAAATTGCCTTTAAAACTGCCCAAATGAAGTTCTAAGTGATGCATATTACTAATCAAAAATTTAGTTTTAATATATTTCCGGTAGAAAATTTATAAAATATCTTCATGGAACATTATCTTTACTTAATATCCTAATGATTTTTGGCATAAAAGAAAAATTGACCATTTTGACCCATGGCTATTGCTACAAATATACCTGTGCTACTTAAGACTGGTTTTGTAGTCCAGAGTCACATATGCCACAACAAAACCTGCAACATGTACTTAAACCAACAAATAAAATGGTCTAAAATTCATTTCATTATAAAACTGTGAGCTACGTGACATGACTTCTATTTTTAAAATTTCATCCACTATATTAAAAGAGTGGGGTACGAGTGACCCAATCAAATCTTCTACTGCCTTTTATATAACAGTCGTAGAGGAACCCAGAGAGAGTTTTATATTTACTTTGGTCTGTCCGGTCACCGGCTTTATGAAATATCTGAAAATGACACCCGAGCCAGTGAGACAACAAACAGGATGCTGCTCCAATAATGTAAAATTACAACAAAAGCAAGATTCCAGGCCTTTGCTGACCCGGCATCTTTCTGACGAGAGAAAAATGCTGTGTCACGTCACAGCCGCAGAGTGTCCTGCACCTGAGAGGATCAAGCTTTTACCTTAGTCAGCGGGCATTGATTAGCTTCCTCAGAATATCAATAGCGCACACAGGGAGGATACGTCAAGATGGGTCTTTATGAATCCAAAGCGGCATTCTCACCACCTTCAGACAGAAACAAGATTATAACTATGACGCACATACAAACAGGTCATAATTGGAAATGAGGTTGGCTCAAGTAAGTAGAGGTTTATGTTTCCTGAAATCTTTGCAGTGTAACATTATATATGATCTTATTAAACACAAACAACTTTAAACAACAGAAAATAAATAACAGCATACACCATGTAAAGTCAAATTTGTTTCTATGTAGGTAAATTTACACCAGAAAGCCTTCTAGCAACACAAATACAACCACATATCACTAGATAATAAGACTGAACCAAATTGAACTACTGAGTTTGAGTTGTAAAGGTTGGGTAAATTTTCTGCGTAAATCTGTAAAGCATTCATGTGAGGTTTTTGGCCACACATTATGTAGACCTGCATAGTCCTGTTTTAGGGAGTATACAGTTGCTTGGCCCTAAAACTGGGGCAAGGCAAACTGGTGTAAACCTAGAAGCATTGCACCCCCTAGTGGAGAAACAGACACTGCACATTTTACTATTACTACCTTCAGTGTTCTTAAGTCCCTCCCTCTTCTTAAGTTGTCTTTATTGTTCCACAGGAACAAATCAAATCTGTGCAGGTGAGAAATATAAGTTAGGAAAATGTAAAACAAACTGTCTATAAAAATAAAGGACATCTCGCTTAGGAGAAAAACAGCCAAATCTGGGGTTGTCTGTATATGGAGTTATACAGAATGACCACAATGAAGTCACGTGATCCAACCAACAAACAAAAATATATAGAAAATATAGCAAAAATATGAAGATAAGCATGATGTACTTACCATAAAAGAGATATACCTTTTTATTCATATTACCTTTATTTTTGCTTTATCTGTTTCCATGTGGACTTAATATTCTTAATAAGAACTGATGCTCATGTTATCCAGCATTTTGAAAACGTCACAAAAATTAATAATAAAATATATATATTTTTTATTTGAAATTTCAGTTCAGGGTTGGGGAATGGGGTTGTGCTGAATATTTCCATCAGGGTACATTTCTGTGAATTTCTATGGGCTCGAAGCAGCGCTGGATGTCATGCTGTAAACCAGTTGTGGAGACCGAGTTTCTCCAGGTCAATCCGCTGCTTTGGGTCAAGCTGCAGACAGTGACTAATAACATCGCAGCATTCTGTGCAAAAAGAAGCGAAAGATGTATGATTATTACCTTAGATTTACATTTAGGTTCTATTTTGTATGATTCAGATTTATAATTGTCTATTGCTAAAGTGAAGATCTAACCTTTTGACAAGCCATCTTTGGCCCAGGTGTTACTGTTAATCCTTTCCAGGTCTTCAATCTTTGGGAAATCGCCACACAGCAGTGCAAACAAGAGGACCCCAAGTGACCACACAGTTGCTGGTTCTCCGTGGTACTTGCCGGTCAACAGATACTCAGGAGGGCAGTACTCTCTTGTGCCTGGAGAAGAGATTTTGTTTGCATTAACACAGGATTTCAATTAGATATTCATTATCATGCAAGAAATAATTTAAAGCTATCTGATTCACAACAGTGTATGATTCACTCATACATTTGATGGATCATACATACCAGCAAAGGACGTGTAACCTTCGTCAGTGAGGAAGTCGCCACACCCAAAGTCAATCAATTGGACTTCGAGTGTGTCCGGGTTGATAAGAAGGTTTTCCATCTTAATATCCCGGTGCAATACTCCACGCCGGCAGCATGTTTGAGCTGCGAATGTTGCTTGGCGCATGATGACCCGCGCCACTTCCTCTTCAAGGGTCACTACTTGCCGCAGGAGAAACCAGTTCAGTTCCTCACAAGGCATGGGTCGCTCCAGGACCAAAACGTAGTGGTCAGTCTCCACACGCCAGTCCAGAAGCCGGACGATTTCCTGAACCCTGGGGCCTTCGTTTGCCAGAATTAACAGTGCAACCTCAAGTGGAAGAGGCTTGGAACAACCGTCCTATAAGAAAGACAGTTGTATTATTTACAGTCTGTGATTAATCTTAATATGAAACTGAAAACAGTGACAGGAAAAAGAGAGAGAGCACAGTCTACTTACAATGCTGATGAATTTTCTGAGATGTGTTGGAGACAAATTTGATCGCCACCTAATCAACGAAACATAAAATGGATTTGTGTAAGAATTACATACAGTTATTAAGTTCAGACTTCACATCATTTCAATCAATAACCTTGAACGGACATGTGCATTTTCATTAATTTAAATTCTAAGCATGTAGAGCATGTCTAAACAAGTCAAATGCTCTAAATAGTGAATATAAGATAAACTAAGAGTGTTTGCATTTGTCAGATAAGCATAATACAAAACAAAAAGTATTATTTAAATATTGTAAGTAATGAAAACTGATACCTGTAGGCCGTCCTCCAAACGAGTTGCTGCATAAATGGTTCCACAGCCTCCTTTACCCAGCTGACTGCTGATTTCATAACGGCATGAATTGATGTCTGTTAAAACGTGTTGACATAAACATCAATCAGTGCAAGTTAAACCAGTCAACAAGTTAAACTCTAAAAGTGCATACTGAAGTCAGTGTAAAGCATAAACCACTGAACTGCTGATTAAAGACTGTGTGTGTGTTGTATGTTAGGCTTATGATACCAAACTAACCCATTATTGTGCCGTTGTTGTTCTCCTTGTCTGCGATCTGAAAGAAAAAGAGAAATCAGTCATAATACATAATAATACATAATACAGTACACAAACTGCATAGAAAACAAATGCACAAACATAAGCTACATTCTTTGGATGTATAAGAACAGGTAAAATCATTTCAGAAGGTCTAAACATACAGTGCTGCAACTTGTGTGAGGATTGACTATATGACAGTTACAGCATGTACTGAAAGCTAGTGTAAGAAAGTCTACAGTCTGATAATTAAACCATTCAAATCAAAACTATTTCAAAATCAAAAACGTATTTACCATGAACCAGTCGTGGAGACTGAGTTTCTCCAGTTCAAGCCGGTGTTTTGGGTCGATCTGCAGACAGCATCGAATGAAATCGCAGCATTCTGTGCAGAAAGAAGAGAGAGACAGACATCGTGATTATTACCTTGAACTTCACACCTGATGTCTTTGATCAAGTCAAATGGTCCAAATGACCATACATAATTAAGCCACTTGCTTCAGGTGTCCATTATGCTAAACTTTAAAGATTTGAAATGAGAATTTTTGCTGAATTGAAGATCTTACCTTTTGACAAACCAGTTTTGGTCCAGTTTTGATCATTGATCTCGCAAGCAGATCTCGTTTATTTGGAAATTTCCAAAAAGCATCACATACAAGAGGATACCAAGTGACCACACTGTCGCTGGTTCCCGTGGTACTTGCCGCTCATATGATACTCAGGAGGGCAGTACTCTCTTGTGCCTGGAGGAAAGAGATTTAATTTCCATTAACACAGCATTTTAACTAGATATTCATTATCATGAAAGAAATGATTTCATTCCTTTTGATTCACAAGTTTGAGACCCACTTTACAGCTTTGAGGGATCATACATACCTGCAAAGGATGTGTAACCTGCATCAGTGAGGAAGTCACCACAGCCAAAGTCAATTAATTTGACTTCGAGTGTGTCCGGGTTAATCAGAAGGTTTTCCAGCTTGATATCCCGGTGCAACACTCCACGTAGGCAGCACGTTTGAGCTGCAAATATCACCTGGTGCATTATAACTCGCACCACGTCCTCTTCAATAGTGCCCTTGTAGCACCTCAAATAGTCATACAAGGACTGACAGGGAATGGGCCGCTCCAGGACCATGAAGTAGTAGTCAGGCTCCACACGCCAGTCCAAAAGCTGGATGATTTCCTGAACCCTGGGGCCTTGGTTTGCAAGAATTAATAAAGCAACCTCCAGTGGAAGAGGTTGGAAATAACCGTCCTAGAAAAAAGACAGTTGTCAGATGACTGTAAGACTTAATTCCTAAACAAAGTCAGATGCCGACTGAAAAATCAGTCTAAGATCAATGTTAATATGAGATGTTTGAAATTGAAAACAGTGACTGAGAGGAAAAACAGAGAGCACAGCCTACTTACAATGCTGATGAACTTTGTGTTCCTGTTGGAGACGCATTTTATCGCCACCTGATCAACAAAACACAAAGGAAATGTAAGATTTGCAATTCATTTGTGAGCAGATTTTACATCATTTCAATCATTAACCCTGAACAGACATCAACAAGTTCAATTCTAAGCATGCAGAGCATGTGTAAACAGGACTTTAAATAGTTAATATATGGTACACCAAGAGTGCTTGATAAGGAGAGTGAGACAAGAATAATAGGACAAAAATGATTATGTAATGCAGATTAATACCTGCAGGCCATCATCCAAATGAGTCGCCGCATAAACGGTTCCAAAGCCTCCTCCACCTAGCTGAGCGCCGATCTCATAACGGCGTGAGTTGATGTCTGTTAAAAGATAAATAAGAGATATTGACACAAAATGTCAATCAGTGACTGCATTTTTCTAAAAAGTTTTCTAATTTATATATCAATAAAGATGCTACACTGAATAGTTGTCCCCTCATACACAAATATAAATTTAAATTAAATCTTGTTGAATGTTAAAAAAGTTAGTTAGTCATCAGCTACCATTAAACAAAGTGCATATTAAAGTCAGTTTAAACATAAACCCATGAACTGCTGATTAAAGAGTGCATATGTGTTGGAATATGTTATGGTTACGGTAGCAAACTGACCAATAATTGTTCCATCCTGCAACTGGCTTGACTGAGGTGGCACAGTTGCCTCTGTCTGACAGACTGTAGCTTTAGGAGCATCAACACTACAATCAGACATGTCAGAGCAAGTTGAAGGGACACCTTCACTACCGTCAGACATGGCAGAGAGTGTAGTTTGAAGGACGTCATCACTACAGCTGGACATGGTAGAGACTGTAGTTGGGAGGACATCATCACTACTTTCAGCCATGGGAGAGACTGTAGTTTGAACAATGTCATCACTACTGTCAGACATGGGAGAGACTGCAGTTTGAAGGACGTCGTCATTATAACTGGACATGGGAGAGATTGTATCTTGAAGGATGTCCTCACTACTGTCGGATGTGACACACAAAAAATCTTCAGGGATGCCGTCACTACAGCTAGCTTGGAGGACGTCATCACTACTGTCCGATGTGGCACACAAAAAATCTTCAGGGATGCCATCACTACAGCTGGACGTGGCACAAACTGTAGCTTGTGGGACGTCATCGCTACAGCTGGACGTGGCGCAGACTGTAGCTGGTGGGACGTCATCGCTACAGCTGGACGTGGCGCAGACCGTAGCTGGTGGGACGTCATCGCTACAGCTGGACGTGGCGCAGACTGTAGCTGGTGGGACGTCTTCACTAGAGTCAGATGTGGCACAGACTGTAGCTTGGAGGTCATCATCACTACAGTCAGGTGCAACTGGAGTTTGGACGGAGTCGAAATTAACACTGTCGAGAGCATGGAGGACATCGGCACTCCATTCGGACAAATCACCAACTAATTCTTGAAAGTAGTCATCGCTCCAGTCATCATCATCGACTTGAGAGCAGCTGGTGTTTGATTCTTCGCTCCGGACATTATCGACTTCAAGGAAACCACCGATAGGTTCCTCCAGCGATAAATCTTTACTCCAGTCATGATCGACTTGTCGATCTAAAAGAAGGAATAATGCGAACCAAATGAACCACATATTAATGGATACTCTAACTTAAGATCAGTTTAAAGATCTGACCTTAGTTTGGAGTTTGTAGAGTTAAAGCTCTAGCAAGACATACAGTCAACACATTTAGTCTGAGAAACAGTATTTGGCTTTCTCAAGCCAACTTAATTAGGTGTTGTTACATTGATTTAAACCTTCAGTGAATTCAATCCGGGTAATGCATTTCATTGTTTGTGTAAATGCATGAAAACATGATCTTGAGACAACTGCTTAGTTTCCATGTACTTCTGTGTTGCATATTCCCATAACATGAACATTTATATAATTTACCATCACAACTCTTCACAGGTGGTACATCACTCTGGCCTGGATTTTCTTCTTGGCCTGAGTGGGTACTGTTGACTTTTTTCCTCTCTCTCTGGAGTAAAGCAATTACTCCGAGTAAAGAAAAAAGTACCATTTTTAAATCGTAAGTAGCGTTGGCTGCAAAAAAGTGAAAAACACTAAAGTGCAACGAACAACAAACCGACTAGCGTTGGCTGCAAAATTTGCAAAGCGTAAACAATGCAACTAGCAACGAACCGCGAGTGATTCTGTTGTGATTTATCGAATAGAATCTTTTTAATCGGCAGTGTGACGGACATTCCAAAGTTGCTAGGAGACTGATTTTGCGTTGTGGTCGGGGGTTCTGCATTGCCGCGAGATAACCTGTAGCTTGTGTAGTTTAATGTACTTTATGGAAGCGGAATAAAATAGATTTATTTAGGAAATCATCATATCAGTGCTTTCTTATTAATCGGTGCCGATTTAAGTCATTTATAGGTAACAATTATAGATAAAACACGCAAATTGGTGATCGCAAGCACTTGTATTTTCATTAAAACGCCAGAAATGACCACATAATCCATTTACACTGCAATTACAATTGTTTAAATAATGTTTTAAATGATCATTTTTAATATAAAAATGTGAAATGCTGAGGTAAACGAAATTATCCTGTTATATATAAAACTGAAACTCCAGTAGATGTCGACTTGTGCTTATTAATGAATCGTAGAATCATTAAACCAATTCGTTCAAACCATCTGAGTCACTCATGAATGAAGCAAGTAGACACTTTTATGAATGGATTATTGAATTATTATTAATACGATTTTGATTGACTGTTCTTGCATTTTCGTTGGTCAAATGCGGCAAAAAGAATCAAAATGTACAATGCTGTGTCTACTGACAGTACAGTCAGTAGACAGGGACAGTTCACATCTTGGATTTTGGGGGCATTTCAAACCTAGCAGGTTTAAGTTATGCCAATGCCAGACTAGCTTGCTTGTTGTTAAGCATAATAAAGGACTAAGTTAGGCTGGCTGACTGTTTTGAAACGTTTAAATAGTGGTTGTATTTCACAACAGAGACAAACTGTGCCAAAATTTAGCGCAAACTTCTTCGTTACCTGGTTGTCACCAACGAGTCAGGTCAAGGAGCCATTCATTTCGCTCCGGAGGGCGGGAGATTTGCGCGCGTTAACTGTGGCGCTGTGAAAGAGCGGGAGAGGCTAGCGCGGGCAAGACGCCATATTGAATTTTACGTGGATGAAAACGATCAAGTGAGTGGTAGATTTTAAAGTCTTTTCAATGACACACACAGTAAGAAGATCCTAAATCATGTGATTATTTGCCAAATCACAGCTTTCACAACTGTTTTATGGAGTTTTTGTCCACTGAACGTTTTTTCAGCAATCGTGTGTTGTTAAACATAATCCATTGAACGCTCAGTGTTTAACATTACTCAATACTAAGACATGTTGCCATTGCATTAAGATGTTACAGGAGCCAATACTCCTTAAATCTATAAAAGCACATCTGTGAACCTGAACCACAAAACCAATCATACGGGTTAACTGTTTTTAACTGAGATTTATACATAATTTGAAAGCTGAACAAGCTTCCCATTGATGTATGGCTTATTAGGACAATATTTGGTTGAGATACAAGTATTTAAAAATCAGCAAGGTGCAAAAAATCTAAATATTGAGAAAAATGCCTTTAAAGTTGTCCAAATGAAGTTCTTAGCAATGCATATTATTAATCAAAATTAGGTTTTAATATATTTACGGTAGGAAATTTACAAAATATCTTCATGGAACATGATCTTTACTTTATACCCTAATGATTTTTGGCATAAAGGAAAAATTAATAATTTTAACCCATACAATTTTTTTTTTTTTTTTTTTTTTTTTTAAATCTATTGCTACAAATATTACTGTGCTACTTAAGACTGGTTTTGTAGGCCGGGGTCACATTTTATTAAAAGCATGATTTACTTATTTTTTGTAATAAATTGATTGGAAGTAAATAAATAACTGGCAGGATTATTGGTGAAAAGAAAAAGGAGGAAACCACCTGCAATGAGATCACTGATTAAGAACTGTATGAAAATAAGTGTTAGCACTTGGCAGTGTGTTTTGTTGTTGTGGAAAAAAAAAAAGTCTTCTCTGTCTTGCAGAATAATTCTCAGGAGGTAGAGTGCTATAAGTCAAAAGTCAAGATGCCTGCAGAACATCTGAATCTGTCTCGACAGTCATTTCATTACAATTTCAGTACAATTTCAGTTCAATTTCATTATGAGTGCACAGATCATTTTTTGATATGTACTTTTCACAGTTGTTTATTAGTTCTCATAATACTTGCTTTAATGTAGAAAACCACCTGCTAGTCTGTTTTTTAAAAGAAAACTTCCCATATCTACCACTTTCTAGGTGTCCAAGGTTGTAAAGCATGTACATTATGTACATTTTAGGATTTTAATAGGTTTTACACACGTTAGCTATTGTGCATCCTGTGGAATTTCCCACCTCTGGTACTTCCTTCTGTATTTTCATTTGTGCAGTCACAGCCTACACAGTCAGTCGGTTTGGCCTTGTTCACAGTTCACATACGAGGCAACTAACTCACAAACATGCAAAGTATCCTCCTCAACTGTTTTCTATTGAAGATGAATAAAACATTGCATCACTGTTCTGCAGGCATCTCAGTTTTTTTGTTTTTTTTTTGTCTCAAGCAGTGAAGTCTAATTTTTGGCACCTGGAGATTTTTTGAAAGAGATGATTTTATACAACAATCACTCCATGTCTATATTACGTAGCAGAACAACTGTTACTTGACATCCATATACCATAGTATTGACCCATTTCATGTACTTAGTACACAGACTACCATGATATGATTTAGTGGGTCACTCACATCACTAACATACGCAAAATCAATTTGACAAATTATTAAAAAAAAAGCCAAAATCTAAATAAAAAAAAAAGAAACTCTTTTTTTTAATTTCCTGTCTACAAAAAGTGCATCTGTACAAAACAATGTCCTCTTCATACACTTTTGTAAAACTTGTCGCACAAAAGATAAAACTCAAGAGAAAAAAAAGCCACAGTAGCAGGTCGATCTCTCAGTCTCCAGGTCTGTGGCTTGTATACTTCAACTGTACACTTTCAAACTTAACTCCCATTCACAACTCGAACACAACATGACATTTTAGATTTGAAATTAAAATGTTAAGCAACACTGGTTCTGTTTTTGGCCTTCTTTAACTCCAGAATAAGTGACTATAATCAGTTACCAAAAAAAAAAATTCTAACAGTCGGCTCAATCAAAAATAATCCAGAATGTTAAAAGTTAGTATAAAACAACCAGTGAAACACAAACGGCACTGCATTCATGCACAACACATTTACACACCGAATCATCCCTGAAAAAACCTTTAAATCAATGTTACATTCAAATAAGTGACAAACTCTACATACTCAACACCAAAAAAATGGTTATTTCTGAGCAAGTCCGACTGCTTAAGAAAGTGCAGTTATTGCATTAATATATATACACATTTACAAGCACAAGGTCCAAAAATCCAAAACCTGTTCATGCATAAAATAGTTCTTCATTTAGCAACAAAAGACGATTAGAAAGAGTCCAAGATTAGAACTAATTCGTCAAGCTAATTGTTAAGCCACTGCCAGAGAAAGAGACGTTTAACGACCTTTGTGCATAGTGGGCTTTCAAAACATGGAGAAGAGGACATGAGGAAGAAAAACCTCTCTCTTAATGCATTTCCGTCAAGCTTTAATGACAAATAAAAACAGGGATAATTCATTTATCTCCTGTGCCGTCTCGGCGGTGAAGAACCGCGGTGTTTGGAATAGTATCTGGAGGAATGGCCAGTACTTCTAGAGTCGGCTTCGTACGAATTAGCTCGGTTTGTCGAGCGGTGGGACTCTGGCAAGCCCCGCCCATCTCTGTCTGGTCTCTGCTCTCTGATTGGCCGTCGGTTTGCAAACCGCGGGTCTGTGGGCCTGTCACTCATCCGTGGGTTATTAGGGCAATCCAGAGGTATTAGCCGTGGCACAGGTGCGTTGCTCGCGTCGCGGTGGGGGCGTGGAAAGGGGGCGGGGCCTGTTTCCGCAGGTGTGTGTGTAACAGGTGAGGTTACAGTGCTTGGTTTCTCTACTGGCGGATAAGAGAGACTGCGAGTCAGCGGCTCTCGTTCTGGTTTGAGAATCTTCCTGACGTCGCTTTCGAAATCTTTTTGCATTGTTTGGATTATGGCTTCACGGCTCCTTGCGTCCTCAATCAATGCTCCCCAATCACTTTGTTCCTGCAGCAATGAATTAAAACGTCATTAAAAGCTCGTAGAAGTACACACAGCACCTCGTAATGAACGAATGTTATAAATGTGTACGTTACCCTGAGTGTGCGTAGATGTCCCAGTATGAAGAGACTAAATTTGGCTCTGGTGATGGTTACATTCATTCGCTGACGATTTCCAACAAACCTTAACGTACGAAGGATTGCAATGTTTGAACCAGAAATATGAGCATTTAAGTTGAATGATATATAGGCTGTGCACGCTTACCCAATGGAACCATTTTCATTGCTGGCTCTCACACAAGACACAATGATGCAGTCCATTTCTTTGCCCTGAAAGCCATCGACAGTATCGACATCCACCCTAAAACACAATTATGCATGTTATTTAAAGGAGAGGTCCGGTGTGATATTGACCTAAAGTGTATTGAATCATGATACCGAGTGTGAACTAACCTTGCATATCTCATCTCGGCTTGTCCACTCCAGTCCGAAATCTGGGGTCAGTTAGCCGATGCTAACAACAGGTTGTCGATGAGAGTAAATGGGGCATCGGGCTAGCCATGTAAATAAATCACTGTTTTACACCATTTACGAGGCACAAAGTAGCTCCACACTTCATTGGTAGACTTCCAAGGGCCCTGGCATTTAAAACGAGACATTGAGAACTCAGAATAACCACCGGTAGTTTATTTACAAGAAGACTTATACAAACAGTACCTGCAAGAAAATGACGGGCCGCCGCCATCTTCAATGTAGTCACGATAAGTTGAGTGTCGAGCAGGAACGAAACTACAACCTGATAAGTCACGTGAGTCCTCGCGTTTGTTTTGGACTGGAGTTAGTGCAGACAGTTGGCAATTGCAAGGATGTCGGACGATGAAGCTACTGAGTTTTATGAAGACGAGGATGAAACATTTGAGTTATCAGGTTGTAGTTTCGTTCCTGCTCGACACTCAACTTATCGTGACTACATTGAAGATGGCGGCGGCCCGTCATTTTCTTGCAGGTACTGTTTGTATAAGTCTTCTTGTAAATAAACTACCGGTGGTTATTCTGAGTTCTCAATGTCTCGTTTTAAATGCCAGGGCCCTTGGAAGTCTACCAATGAAGTGTGGAGCTACTTTGTGCCTCGTAAATGGTGTAAAACAGTGATTTATTTACATGGCTAGCCCGATGCCCCATTTACTCTCATCGACAACCTGTTGTTAGCATCGGCTAACTGACCCCAGATTTCGGACTGGAGTGGACAAGCCGAGATGAGATATGCAAGGTTAGTTCACACTCGGTATCATGATTCAATACACTTTAGGTCAATATCACACCGGACCTCTCCTTTAACTGTACATACACAAAGTGTATATGCACTACCAGTCAAAAAGGTTTGGAATATTAGGATTATGTAATTTAAAAAAAAAAAAAAAAAAAAAAATTAATAATAATAATAATAATAATAATAATAATAATAATAATAATAATAATAATAATAAAAAAAAATAAATAATAATAATAAAAAAAAGTTATTCATTATAAAATACTATACAATAATACCAATTTACTATATAATACTATACTAAAATACTATATAATATTAGTATTACTATTTTCTATGTAAATATATTCTAAAATGTAATTTATTCCTTTGATCAAAGCTGAATTTTCAGCTTCATTACTTTTATTTCTGAAAACTATTCTAATATGCTGTTTGCTACTCATTTATTAAAAATAAATAATCATAATAATCTTATGCATTTTGCAAAAATAATAAAATGTTAACTGCATGTTAATATTAGGTTTAATATACTCTTCAAAAAACGTTGGACTGGTAGTGTAAGATTTTTAATGTTTTTTTTTTTTTAAGTCTCTTCTACTCACCAAGCCTACATTTTAAAATGTAATTAATTAGGAATAAATAAATAAATAAATAAATAAATAAATAAATAAAACAATTAATTCCTGTGATTTCAAATCTGAATTTTTAGCATCATTACTCCAGTCACATGATTCTTCAGAAATCATTCTAATATTCTGATTTGCTGCTCAAAAAAAAAAAAAAAAAAAAAAAAAAAAAAAAAAAAAAACAGCCGAGTAGAATTTTTTCAGGTTTCTTTGCTCAACAGAAAGTTCAGAACAGAACAGTTAACTGAAATAGAAATCTATAGACAATAAATAAAAACTATTGCTAAATAAAAACTATTAATTTCCATAATCCCCCCCCGCCAAAAAAACAAAATATTATTATTATTAATAATAATAATAATAATTATTATTATTATTATTCTGAACTTTTGAATGGTATATTATATAATGTTACAAAAAGCTTTTCATTTTACGATAAATGCTGATCTTTGGATCTTTCTATTCATCAAAGAATCCTGCAAATAACGTGCTCAACTGTTTTAAATATTGATAATAATAAAAAATATTTTTTGAGCAGCAAATCAGCATAATAGAATAATTTCTGAAGGATCATGTGACACTGAAGACTAGAATAATGATGCTGAAAATTCAGCTTTGAAAAATCACAGGAATAAATTACATTTCAAAATATCTTCAAAGAAAAAGCTGATATTTTAAATAGTAAAAACATTTAAAAATTTTACTGTTTTTGGTGTACAAATAAATGCAGGCTTGGTGAGCAGAAGAGACTTCTTACTGTTAAAAACTGGATTGGATTCAGCTCTGTGTCACAACAATAAATTCCAAAAAGTCAAAACGGTAGTATTTGAAAATATTACTTTTTTTTTTTTTTTTTTTTTTTTTTTAAAATCAAATGCAGGCTTGGCAAGGACTTAAGGGCTTCTTTCAAAACAAAAAAAATAATAATTCTTTATTACTCTAAATGTTTGACAGGTAGTGTATTATCAGTAGATTTTTCTAAATAGAAATTAAACATTTAAATACAACCATAGATACAAAGGTGCAATGCTAATCATTCATTGTGGCAAGCTGCAGAAAAGTTCAAAATTCCATTTTTGATAAAAGATAAATTATTTTCCTAAGTAAAGCTGCACAATGAACACTCACTGAAGTTGGATGCCTGAACCCCTGATGGCTTCCGTTATGCGTTGTTTCTGGGCGTTGTAGGGCGTGATGACCCCCACTCGCACTGATTGCTTCTCCCCCAGCATCTTCAACAGCAGCAAGACTAACTTGACCTCTTTGTGGTTGGAAAATGAACTGACCAGTGGAGAGACAAAATAAGTTCAGGGCTCAGACACAAGTAGTAAAGTAGTACTATTACTAACTAGTACTAGTAAAGTCTACTATCCCATCCACATTCATCCATTTCTTACTCTCTCTCCTTCTTCTCTGCTCCATCTGTCACGTCAAACACTTTGTAGGGCCTGAAGGGCCAGCTGTTGGAACAGCGCTTCTGAGCGGTCTCACTGAGGGGCAAAAAGACAGAAATCAGAAGTGCATATCTCTACTTGATGCAAATTTAAACAAAAATTGCGCCACACCTCTTAATGCAAATTACTAGCTAAAAAAATAAATAAAATAAAATAAAATAAAATAAAATTATTACAGCTAGTCATTTACTTAAATATATAAATTTTTCCTGATAAATGGCACTGAGACATTTATTATTTAGCACAATTAAACTGTCCTTTTGCAACTGTTAATAGAGCAAGACTGTATTAACTATATTAACACTGAAGCCACAGACAAAACATATAAAGGAAAAAAAAAGCATTAGCATGAAGTTACTTTACATCACAGAATGCAGTGTTAAGATTCAATGCCTAGTCACACCAAGAGAGAATATTTGCTCTGTAAATTTTCCTGCAAACCAGTTCTTCTTTTTTTTTTAAATTACATTTTTTCGATTTTTACATTTCTAAATTAATTTGTTGTACATTTTTGTGTGTCTATATAGTATTTTTTATTTTTATTTTTAATTAGTAATTCTTTTTTCGTACTTCAACCCAGTGTTATTTTAGTAATCACTTATATACTATTTTAGTTTTTTTTAATTAGATTTAAAAAATTTTTTTATATATACACATTTTCTGGTTTCACTTCAACTTTAGTTCATTTTAAATTTTGTTGTGCATTTTAGTCATGCGTTTGGTTTGTCTGTATAGTATTTATTTTATATTTGTTAATTTATTTTGTGTTTAATTATTTTCAAACTAGTGTTATCACTGATATACCATTTTAGTTTGTTAATTTTTAAATTAAATGTAATTTTTCATTAATTCATTTTTATTTTAGTTAATTTCTAAATCATTTTGTTGTGCATGTCATGCATTTAGTTGTTTTTTTTGTCAATTTGTTATATTTGAAATTTTTAAATTTTTTTTTTTTTTTTTTTTAAACTTCAAACCAGTGTCATTTTAGCATCACTGATATACTATTAGTTTGGTATTTTTTTAAATTAGATTAAAATGAAAACAAAACAATTATGTTAATTTTAATTATTTTGTTGTGCATTTTTTTATCTATTTATCCATCGAATGTTTTTAATTTATTTTAGTTTTAATTATTTCAGTATTTCAATTCAACTTGTTTAGCTTTTCTTTTTTTCCTTTTTTTGTTAGATACGATAATCCTGCTGCAAACAAGATAAAAAGCACACCTCTATTATTGCCATATTGTTCACCTGAATATTCGGCTGGGTTTTCACCAAATACTTCACAGGTTGCAACACATTATCACAACTGGATCGAGACTGAAACTGTACTAGACATTTCCAGCATGTTCGCAAGACTACACACTACACCTTTCTTGAAGCGTGTGAATAACTGGGGAGCTTTTTCATGTTGCTTGTTAAATGCACCTCTCATTTGTGACTTATGTTGCAGTTTCATTTTATTCTCGGTATGAATAGACCTTCAAAGCCAAGTGAGAGTCAATCAATCAATCAGTGTCAGTGGAAGATGTTTCTTGAGATCTACAGACCATGGTTTAGTTTGCAGTTAGAAGCTCACTGTGTGGAGCACTCACCACACACACGGTCCTCTCAGTGACCTGGGGAGTCTTAATTCAGACTCTGTCACAGTCGTCTTCTCCTGATCATACTGTCTGCACTGCCCCTGCCTACACATCATAAACATGACGAAGCGTCTAATTGCAGAACATTCTCTTGTCTCTCCCTCCCTCTCTACACATGCCACAAGTAATAACGTTATAAAACAAACAACTATGTGTGTGCGCGTACCAGTCGTCTATAAGAGCGCTGTTGTAGATGTACTTGGAGGGGAATGCGCAGATCTCCGGGTGCATGCGGTACTGCATGCTGAGCAGGAGGATGGGAGAAGGTTGTGGGTTTGACTGACAAAGGTTTTTGCATAATCTTGCCATAAGAGACTGGTCGTAGCCAAACTCCTTTGCTTTCTGTTAAAACAAACAAACATAAATGCATGCACAAAATGCAAAGACAAAAAATGCATTATTTTCTGCAGCTTTACTTTACTGTCACTTATATTTAGCCCTTATGCTATTCTGAAAACCCTTGAACTAATTTGGTGTGGTGTCAAAAAGTGATCAGTCTACAAAAAAAAATAAATAAATAAAAAGGGACATAAATCCCTTCGTATGCTAAACTACCAAATACTGGATAAAATTTTATATCAAGTTGTTTCATTTCAGTTAGTTCAGTTTTGTATTAGTTTAACACAGACTGATAAAAGGGCCTTATTATCGGAGCTCATGCACCTCAGTTTTTCAGTGCCAAAACTATCCACAAGTAATTTCTATTTATATAATAACTATATTAATTATAATAACTCAACATTATGTGTGTATGCCAGCCATTTTTAACCAAGAAATCAAGGATCACGCTCATAATCAGATCAAGGATTATTATATTATATTATATTACATTACATTGTTATATGCGATCCTGGACCACTACAGTTAATGCATCAAAACTTAATTTTTGATTAGTAATTTGCATTGCTAAGAAACTAATTTGGAAAATTTTAAAGGCAATTTTCTCAATATTTAGATTTTTTGCACCCTCAGATTCCAGATTTTCAAATAGTTGCATCTCGAACAAATATTGTCTATCCTAACAAACCATACATCACTGCAAAGCTTATTTATTCAGCTTTCAGATTACGTATAAATCTCAATTTTGAATTTTTACCCTATTTGAATTTTACAAAAATTACCCTAATGAATTCTGTGGTCGTGGGTCACATTATATATATTGTGTGTGCGTGTAGGCCATCCATTTTTGCCCGAGAATCATGGTGGTTTACCTGGGAAACAACCGTTGGTGGAAGCTGGTTGGGATCACCAACAAGGATTACAGCAGGACTTCGGTACACCATAGGAATCAGAGTCTCGGTTTCTTTAGCCTGACTAGCCTACAAAAAGGCACAAAGACAAACAAAGCGACTTTGAAATATAGTCGTTAGTCGTATCAGCGCATTTATGATATGGACCTTATATTCTTTAAATAAACACTGAGAAGTGTGCACATCGTGACAACAGGCATTATGTAGTCTTCATTGTGTTTTCTTAACTTATGCACGAGCAGTAATAAGAGATTCAGCTCACTGAAAATGTCAACCGACGATAACCTCTGTATTCAATCAAATAAAAACTCATTTCATGTAACCAAAAACTATGAGATTTCAGTACCTCATCGATGATGACACAGCTGAAAGGTTCATGCCCAAGACGACGGAAGGCATTCTCGAGGACAGTACTTCCACTGGTGCTGAGCGTGCAGCAGATGACATGAGCGTTTTGCAGCACATGAGCTTGACTTTCCTGTCGCCTGCTGCGACACTAAGGAAGAGACAAGAGGAACGTTTGTTTGTGTTGGTATGATAAGTATTGTGAAACACCAATGTGAACAAATCTGACCGTTTACCTCTTTAATCTGCCGACTCAGTCTTTCTCTCTCTTTCAGAAGCTGCAACTTCTGCTCCGTCAACTTCTTGAACTGTCACCCAAACCATGAAAAGACCGCATTAAAACAAAACTGTGATATCTATATTGTCTGTCTTTTAGAAACACGTGTGAATGACGCATTACATCAGGAGAATCCTTCTTGGTCTTCGCACATCGCTGGGAGAGATTTTCAATACTTTGGTCCAGTTGCTCCTTCCGCCTGTATATGTCAGCTTCTGCAGTTTGCTGGGTTCGCTCTATATACACAAACACCTTATACATTACACCACATGCATATGCATTAACTCTTAAATTACAAACGCATGAATTTATCTCACGTGCTCTAGCTTTAGTCTGATGGTCGAGGCTGAAAGGCTTCAGTGACTTTGAGATGGTCCTTTCACTTCCCAGTCGCACCAGGTTTATGTCACCGCAATTGCCTGTATACAAAAGTATTGCGTGAAACATGCTGTAATGTGACCGTATAGGATCATTCATGCAAATATGCGCAAGCTCAAAACCTTGAGGTGCGTTGATGTTTCGGCATTTCTCTTTAAAGATCAAAATGACTTTCTTCATCAGACTGTCGATGGCAGCGTTTGAGGGCGCACAGAGAAGAACACGTGTCCGTCGAGACTTGTTGTGTTGGTTCCCAGCAGGAGCAGCACTGTTTATACCCTGACCAGATAACCACACACAAGACATTCAGGAAACAAAAAAGTATCTTGAAAGTTGCAGATTAAGAGCATGCAAGGCAAAAGAAAAGCATTCAGACTAAAAACAAATACCGAAGATAGTAGTTTGTACAACAGGCCACCAATGGTTTTACTCTTCCCGGTTCCTGGAGGACCATGAATAAGGAGAAATTTTGGGGTCTTCTGCGGTCTCCTTATCATGGCAAGGCCACAATCTATTGCTCTAGCCTGGTCCCTGTTGAACTCCTGAAGTGCAGAAAGAGCAAGCAAACAAACAAACAAAACAAACATGTTGGATCAAAATAAGGTTCACTTATTGGACTTATACATGCATCCCACAATAGATTCTCAAACATGAATAAGAACAGGTGTGTAGGGTTGTATTAAGTGAATCAACAATTTCAGTACACTAACCAAAGTTAAACCACGGTATTTGTAGTAAAACTGTGGTTATACAAAAACATGGTGAATACACTTTTACTGTTATAAAACCAGAGCTAATAAAGGGATTTGTTGTTTTTGTACTTTCTTTCCTTTCTTTGTTTTTTCTTTCTTTGTAATTTAAATAAATAAATAAATAAATAAATAAATAAATTCAGAAAAAAAAAAAAAAAGATTCCTGAACCCACCCGAAATCCTGATCTGAAACAAATGATTCGTGAACCATTTCAGATCAGGACTCGTTGCACGGATCGCCAATCATTCAATTCACTAAATGATTCACAAACCTGCTCTGAAGTCTTGATCTAAATCGAATGAGTCACAATATGTAATTTGAGATCCCAATCTGAATCAAATGATTCATAAAGTTCTGATCTAAATCAAATGATTCGCGAACCCACTCTGATCTAAATCATATGATTCCCAAACCTGCTCCGAAGTCCTGATCCAAATCGAATGATTTGCGATACACGATTTGAAGTCCCGATCTGAATCAAATGATTCACAACGTTCCGATCTAAATGAAATGATTCGCGAACCCACTCCGAAATCCTGATCTAAACCGAAAGCGCGCGATTTGAAATCCCGCTCTGAATCAAATGATTTGCGAAGTCCCATTCTAAGTCTAATGATACGCAAACCTACTCCAAAGTACGGAACTAATTCCAATGAGTCACGAACCCGCACTAAAGTCCCAATCTAAACCAAATGATTCACGATATGCGATATGAAGTCCCAATCTCAATCAAATGATTGACTTGCCGACTGGAGAATTAGTGAATCATTTTGCAATGGTTTAACGGATTCAGTGTTTCGAAAAGGTCCGTTTCACCAATCACTAAGTGCTTTATAAAATCATTACAAGTGATGTCGAAATTTGAAAATGAATGGTTCTTTTACTTGGTTTTTGCTAGTGAATCCCTTGAAAGGAATGATCGAAGTCACGAGTCGGAGTCATTTATGCTGGAATCGCTCCGATTGATACACTCAATTGATTCGGTTCATCCATTCCTCGTTTCGCGTTTTCAGCCATGTTTACACGTCAGTACTACTACTGGCTTAGCTCACTAGTTTTATGACATTAACTGAAATAAGGGATGATGTTTTCTGAATTTTGCGTGAAAAAAAAAAAAAAAACACTTTCCATAGATACATTCTTTCAATACTTCAAGTACCTCTTCAGGAAAATTGACATTTTCAACGGTTTTCTAGGCCTTATGTTGTAAAAAGTCAAATTCAAGTACTTCAAGCGCTTTAAGGACCTTGTCAAACCCTGCAACCCAAACTTACCGGTGAACCCAGGTCCGTTGGGCTATCCAGAGTGTGCGTGAAATAAGACGCATGTGGAGCAAGAAGAGGACGCAACATTGGTCCACTCCGCAGGGAACACAGCGCACGGAACTCCCGGAATATGCTGATCAGCGATCCAATGACTTCACAGCACACCGGTTGGGAATTCACTGAAGATACATTACCACGTGTCTGAATTGTCAAGTTCAGGATTGACCTGGAACCTGGGGAGGGACAGAGTAATGAGACGGTGGACATAAACATACATAACCCTAATTAATGACACCACAAGTCACACAGCTGTACCTCTGTTGGACACATTGGACCGAGAGACATAACCGAAATGAGGATGTGGTTCATGGAAATTAGGCTCATTGCGGGCATATGCCCCAGTGTTGTCCGGCAACCAAAGTAGCACAAGGTCCTCTTCTTTTGGGTACAGCTGTCTAGCATCAGTCTCCGGAGAAATGCTTGCTACAAAAAGTAGTAAAACTTGGTTGATACTTGAAAGAATATAGCCCCTGGCTTGTTTCAGAATACACTTTATGGAAAAATCAGAAGATGAATTGCCCAAAATGGCTGGACTTACCCGTGAAGCTGGCACTAGCTGTGCGATTGCTGTATTCTATTCCCTGGACTGTTAGGTTAATCTTGACTCTGTCCTCTTTGAGCCATTCATTTGCCATCTATTGAAAATGGAATTGATTAACACTTGTACAAAGTCCAATTCTTAAAAATTCAAGGTATAGTTTACCCAAAAATGGAAATTATTGGAAATGGAATATTCTTGATGAAACCTGAGAGCTTATTAAACCTGCATAGACAGCAATGCAACCAACATGTTCAAGGCCCAGAAAAGTAGTAGGGACATGATTAAAATAGTCCTTATGACACAAGTGGTTCAACCATTATTATATGAAGTAATTAATTAAAAAATTAATTTTTTTTGTGTGACAACGTATTGTCAAGTATGGTGACCCATTCTCGAATTTGGTCCTCTGCATTTAACCCATCACGAGTGCACACACACAGCAGTGAGACTTGAACACACACCCGGAGCAGTGGGCAGCCATTGCTCCAGTGCCCGGGGAGCAATTGGGGGTTCGGTGCCTTGCTCAAGGACACTTCAATCATGGTACTGTGGAAAAATCACAGTTATTCAAATTGGTTCATTCAAACCAATTCCCCACAGTCCCCACCTTCAATTCCTGCCGGTGCGGGAATCGAACCCGACTCTCTAACCACCAAGCCCCATTAAACCACTGATGTCACATTTACAATTTTAACAAAGCCCTTACTGCCTTTCTGGGCCATGAATGTGTCAGTTGCGTTGCAGTCTACGCAGGGTCAAAAAGTTCTCAGATTTCATCGTAAATACCTTAATTTGTCTTTCATAGATGAACGAAGGTCTTACGGGTTTGAAACGACACGAGGGTAAGTATTGACAAATTTCTCATTTTTGGGTAAACTAACCCTTTAACTGTATAAGACCTAGTCCTATTTACATTCAAATGTTTAGGCATTACAGAAATAAGATGTCCCACCTCTTCAAACGCGTTAATTAGCAACAGGGGGTACAAGGTGTTGAAGTACTCCAGGTAGGTAGGAAAGTGAACCGGCACTCTCTTTAGTGGTAGTTGGCACAGATCATTTGGACTCCCAAATGCTTTGTAATTTTCAAGCATCCTATATTCCCATTTAAGGATTGCTTGGGTCAAGACTGAAAGGTCAAACTTCGGACTTTGATCCATCGGGGGTGCTGGTCTGTTAACTGGAGCATTAACTGGAGCCTCAGGTCTTTGGTATACCTTGTAAGATGGTGGCTCTGAGGTAGAGCTTATTTTAGAACTAGTGACCAACTTAGGAGCATAAGGAGTATGTTGTAAAGGAAGTGGCTTCGGGAGTTGTTGAGGAGGGCGGGATTGTAAAGGAAGTGGCTTCGGGAGTTGTGGAGGAGGAAGGGGTTGTAAAGGAAGTGGCTTTGGTTGTAAAGTAGGGAGAGGTTGAAAGGTTTTTGGAGGTGGCATTGGTGGGGGTCGTGGAATCTTCGCTTTCGCAACATTAGCAGCAGGAGGAGGCTTCGCTCCTTTCTCCATTTCAAGGACAAGCGAGGCACTGCGGGAGCTGGGGGTGTATATTTTTGTGGTTGAAGGTTTGGCTTTTTTCTGAGACACAGGTGACATGCCAGGCTTCAAGAACAAATGATCATCATTTCCACCAGGAGGAGCTGGAATAGGTTTAGGCGCCAACACTGGTTGGCCTGGGGTATCGGACTCACTATCCGTATCAATGTCCATGTCAACGGGATCTCTCTGGGTAAGAAAGAGTTCTTCATCATTTTCCTCCTCAAACTGCTCCATTTGAGAGCACAGTTCCATGTCAGTGGGTTCCATCTGAGTGAGGAACATCCATTCTTCATCATCCTCATCTTTTGATCCCAGAGTAGGTGGTGGTTCCTCCTCCATGTTGACATCAGCAGTGTCGCTTGCCTGGAAGTACTTGGATTCCAGTTTTGTATCATTTCCAACCCCATCACCTCTAGAACTGGTTTCTGATGCAGGCTTTTCATTATCCTGCTGATGGTCAGGATCTGGTTGAGGAGAGGGTAAGAAATCACCACTCTCGCTGCTTGCAACTGTAGGTTTCGGCATGCGAGTTTCACTTGGCTGTTTGGTCTTCGCTGGTTTGGGAGCTAATGTTGTTGCTGGCCTCTGATTCTTCTCACGACTTTGCCTGAAAAACTGAATATCTTGCGATCCCATAAGTTTCTTGTTGCCTTTTACAATACGCTTCTGTGGAGTGGTCTTAGCGGCTCGACACACTCGCTTCGTCTTCCGTTGTGGGTCCACCTGCACTTTCTGGCCATGGCACCTCAGTTTGGCAACGCAATCCAGGGAGCGCTGAGAAAGTTCAAAGGCTTTCCGTTCCTTCTTTTTTAAACCCAAACGCTCTGCTGTTGATTCTGGCTCAACAACTTTACGCACCTTCTTTGGAGGAACAATGGCAGGGGTGCCACGTGATGTGGAGGCAGAAAAATATGGAGAGGAAACGCAGCTGGAGGATGGAGAGGAGGATGATACAGCAGGAGGAGTAGTTGAAGACGAAGGTTCCTCTATGTCCTGAGATGTGGAGCCGCGTTTCCAGGGGTGGCGCCTGATTTTTTGAGCAAGGGCATCAATTATCAATGGCTTTTTAGGCTGTTTCTTAGCAGATGGAGTTGTTTTGGGGGTTTTAAGTGGCAGAGGTTTTGGTTTGACAAATTTATCCCAGTTTTCTGCACTACTGGATGGTTTAGCCAGTGAAGATGCACATGAATCTGCTGGCTCTTGTGGCTGCTGCTGTTCTCTGATCTTATCTTCTGCTTGCTGACAAGCCCTCTCAATGTCTTCATCTGGAATTGGTTCAGTCTCTGAACTTGATGGAGATGCTTCATGAGGAGGTTCTTTCAACAGTGGTTTGAGTAGTAGGTCTGATTGGGGCTTCTTTGGCAAGACTGATGCATCAAAATCTGAATCGTCCCAGGCAGATGCCACATATTGCTGGGTCTCAAACTCAAAGACTTGTGACTCACTGAGATCATCATAATCACGACCCGGGCTCTCAGGCAAGACCCGATCTTCCGGAGACCTCAGGATGGCATTTGGCCTTTCATCATTATCAGAATCATCATCATCAGAGATGACAATAGTACTGGACTCCACATTTTCTTTTGAGGTGTGCATAGACCTGTTAGGAGTTTTCCCAACAGCACTACTATCAACTTCAGAGTCACTAGATTCAACCTTGTGGACAGATTTTATCAGACAGTTCCATCTGACATTAAGGGGTTCATCGTCATCCTCCTCCTCCTCCTCAACAGCTCCAAAACCACATTCCTCTTTAGCCAATACAGGTTTTAAGGACTCACCAGGCTTTTGTTTGGCAATGGCTTTGATCTTTGACAAATTCTGGTTATCATTTAATCTGGACCGAATTTCCTGCACTCTACCCAGATCTGGTTTAATGCATTCCAACTCAACAGCTGGTCTCCGCTTTGAAATTGACACTGGGTCAGGGGGTTCCTTCTTAGCCTTAATGATGTCCTGAAGACCTCTGCAGATTTCCTCATCTAAGACGCAATTGTCATCCAAACAATTCCAAAATGGCTCCTCTTTGATAAAAGCAGATACATCTGCTACTCTGCTCGGACCTGCCTCCTGGTCCTCATGTTGTTGCCGATTTAGGGATGGCACTGAATTTCTGGAAACAACAGTGTTTGTAGCTGCCTCGACTGATGGGGCACATGGGGGTGGAACAACAGGGAGCGGAGAAGCAGGTCTTTCTGGCATCGACCGGACAACTCTTAACAAACACTTCTGAAGCTCGTCAGATTCAGAACGTGTTAGATTCCATCGCTTTGTCGTAACTCTGCGCAACTGCTTGTTAAGCAAGTTCAGAAAGTGGGTTGCGGATGGGACGGATCTCCTTATCCCTTCTTTCAGCAGAAGTCGAATCAGTTTCATGCAGCCAAGAATTATGGCACCAATGCCTTCTCCAGATGCATGCTGTCTTCCAACTACCCCAAGGTTGTATGAGGTTGAACTGACCCCATGAACCCCACTCATCCTGTCTGGTGTTTCTTCTGACAGGACGATGCACAAAACAATCTCTTCCACCCACTTGTGGGCACAGCGGGAAAGTATTCCCATTCGTCCTTCAGTAGAGTGTAGCTCAACAATTTGAATAAGTATACGAGTAAAGAACTCGGACACTTTATCACACACGCTTGTCTGTCCGGTTAGCATGTGTCGATTTTCTCGTATCTTATCACAAAGATAGTGGATGACTTCACTAATATAGGAAGCGTTGAGCTCTGGAAGTTCCATTATGGAACGGACAAATGGAATGAACCACAGAAAAGTGCTGCCGTATACGCGCATGCTCTGGCCCATTTCAGAATCAAGCACGGTGACCAGGGATTGCATGTCCTCATAGATCATATAGTTGCTGGAAATACCACTGTTGGATGACGAACTAGATGCCTACATGATGAACAGAAGGAAAAACAGAGTATTCAGCTTTTTCCTAACAAAGACTACCAAGAGTGCAGTAAACATTTGTTTCATAAAGTGGATGCAGTATCAAAACAGTCTTACTTGGTTAGATTTTTCTGAGGCATAACAGTCATACACCATCTGACTGCAGGTCACCATATTGTCATCATATTCAGGTTCCACTTTAACCATCCCCCTGTGCATTCAAAAATGGATTAAATAACTTCACAAAACCCTACATTAAAGACCAAAACTTCCAACAGACACGTGCTGTCTAAAAAGGCACCTCTTAAACCATTTGCCTTGTCAATTAATGGGCAGGTTCACTGAAGCAGAAATTAAAAATTTTTAATGGTTTCTGATGATCTTGCCTGTTAATTCATCTTATATACACACAGAATCTAAGGTCTTCACAGCAACCAGTCATAATAAAAGTTTGGTTTAACTTGAACAAATTGTGACAGAAATACAGTTCTGTACAGTAGAATGTACACCTAGATGATTAAAATTATATTACATTATATTTTATTTTAATTTTATACATGTGACCCTAGACCACAAAACCAGTCTCAAGTAGCATGGTTATGTTTGTAACAATAGCCAAAAATACACTGTATGGGTCAAAATGATCGATTTTTCTTTTATGCCAGAAATCATTAGGATATAGTAAAGAATGTTCCATGAAGATATTTTGTAAATTTCCTACTGTGAATATATCAAAACTTCATTTTTCAATAGTAATATGCATTGCTAAAAACTTAATTTGGACAACTTTAAAGCCGATTTTCTCAATATTTAGATTTTTTCTATATATATATATATATATATATATACATATACATACATATACACACACACACACACATTATATTAAATATAATATAATATTATTTTATATTATATTATATTATATTATATTATATTATATAGTACTCTTTAAATTAACTTATTAAATTGTGTGTCTTGATTTCAACATGCTTTTTGATTACTAAAATTTAGTATTTTTTTTATGATTGCCTTTTGATGAGTCACGATTACAGCAGACACATAATGAGATGCAGTGCCATAAGTGTATTGCATTTAACATTGTTCCTATGCAATGACTGCATTTCAGCATTGCATCAATTCTCTTCAGTAAATCAGACTTTCTTACCTCATGGTTTTTTTCCGAATGTTTCTTATTTCCGCAACATAACTTGCTGCACCCGTGATAGTCTGGAAAGCCGTATTAGGGTCAACCTGACCCCAGATCTTAGAACCAAGTCGGTCCAGAATTACCATAAAACAGTGAAGGGCTGGCCAGAATGGGTCAGAAGCTGGATTGTCCTCTGAAAAACAATGAAACTTTAAGTTTCAAGTACTGTATCCCCAAGACATCATGAAACGCTCAGCATGACATACCATTTTTCAGCCCATCCATTGTATTGAGAATGCAAAGGGGGATGTTAAACTGTCCCATGAACAAAGAGTCCATTGCCTCCGCGCTGAGCTGCGTTAGTAACATACAGATACCTGGAGGGCACAAAAGAGCCTAACTTCAAAAAGGTGACATCAAACTCATCAAGAGATGAATATATATATATATATATATAAAAAAAAAAAAAAAAAAAAAAAAAAAAAAAAAAAAAAAAAAAAAACAACTTATTCTACTATAGAATACTAAAAGTTATTCTACTATTATAGTTATTTATTTAACCGTATATGCTCAAATATGATGAGCTGCAATTAACAGAAAACATGTGACAAGATGAACTGAGACCTCTTTGTGTTGCTATTATGCAATCATGTGGAGATATGGGGTCAAAGGTTAATAAGCAATGCAAAGACAGAGTCTGGCATCAAAACCTCAAGACTTAAAAGTGATTTCTCACAGAAGCCACAAGACAAACCAAAACATCTCAAATTGTACAAGTTTAGTAGCAAAAGAAATGGCGATTTGGCGAATATTCTAGAAAACAGACCTAGCCAGTAGTTCTTCTTGTTTTGCGAATCATAGAGGTGAGAGGGCAGCATTTGTATGACGCCCCCTGCATAAGACTCTTGATTCAAATCTGGCAAGTCCAAAGATATTCCAAGCTCAATGACATAAAACATGCAGGAGAAAATCTCCTGAAGGTCATAGTAGGCATCCCGGTCCACACTCTTCATGGTCTTTGCTGTATCGATTGCCCAGCGGCGCACCTGGAGTACAAAGGTGGAGTTAGAACAAGATTACCAAAAGAGGACCAGCCCAACACGATACGGCTTTTCGGCTGAATTACCTGTTCATTGGGATGAACGAGAAGCAGATATGTTCCTTGATACTTCTCAAACACAGTCAAAGACTGCTTCATGTCCTGCAACTTGCACAAAGCCTTTACCACCAAATCACCTGTAGAGAAAGAAAAGATGAAGAAAAGCACACTTACATCAAAAAAGACAAAGCCATAAAACAGACAAATAATCGACATAATCGTCAGTGTCCTAAACCAGACAATTAATCAACATAACCGCAATCATTTCTTAGACAATTAATCGTCAGCCAAATTTCATATTTGTGACAGCCCTACTTCTACCCCCCTACAATGTACACATTTTACTCAGGAAACAGATGTTCATAATAGCAGAATGACTTAATTACTCTCCTACAGGCCTCCTTACATACATTGTCATAATGGTAGAACAACTTGATTACACATTGAGGAAGATTTTATTAACCAAAATATAAAGGAATCAAGTACAAACTGGCCTCCTTACATACAAGAGACACATGATTGTAGTAGTAGATTACATACATGGCTATATTCACATTGAATATACTTAATTCGTAGTTTGATTAATAAAATATATCTTCTACATTATAACCTTTGGTTCTGATTGTTCAGTTGTGGCAGATTCGGCATTATGATTGGTCAGATCGCCTGTCAATCAAGTGGTTTCTGAAGGGTTAATTACTTTAAGCCAAATTTTTAAACTGCTGCCAATAACAATAAACTGTATCTAAATTATACATGTAAAAATCAGAAGCTCACAGAGCTGCAATATTATGACAAAAATCATTATTGTAGATCATTGCTCTTTATATTGTAATAACGATTATTATGGTTATCGTTTTGGGCACGTCACATTCTGGCTTCACAGACACACATGTCAGTCCATTACATTAGCCAAGTCAAGCACAAGATATAGAGATACTTCCGTTATATGAAGCTGCAAAATTAATATATATTAATTTTTTCAGCGGTGACCAATCTAAACACTTCTGATTGACTAACGCATTCCTAAGTTCAACAGAAATGCGTTTGATTGGTTTTAAGGCTCAACGCTGCACAAAACAGTGCGCAAATAAAATCTGATGCAAGCGAGCGAATCTAAATGCAATTCTGCAAATTGACCATTTTAATTCATTTTAATTACAACAGCCTTAATGTTGTTTAATTGTGCATGCCATTTTTTGCCCCTTTGTTTTAAATTAATGGGGCATTTTGTTCATTTTGGTGGCATTTTTGCCATTAGCCCTTATGAATTTTTTCTGACCCTGCTCCATAGTTAACTAACATTTAAGTTTGTGCTATTTTAAATTAATAAATTAAAACTAAATAGATGACACTAAATAAAAAAAATATATATTATTAAATTTAATAAAAAAAGAAAATTATAAAAAAAGAAATAAAAATAAATAAATAATAAGAAAATAATAATAATAATAATAATAATAATACTAATACTAATACTAATACTAATAATAATAATAATAATAATGCCATATAATGGTGCCATGAACTGGGACGATCCATTGTAAGCACCACAACATCCAGTGAAAAAAAAATTAAAAGTCTTCCCAATCTTGCAAGAAGAAAAAAATAAAATAAAATAAAATAAAATAAATATATATATTCAGAGGAAGAGTTTCAGAAGTCAACAAAGCAGAGATACCAGCTGACCATCTTAACTTATGGGTCACTCTTGTTTATGTTACTCCCTGCTTTCCACAATTATTTATTAGCTCTCATGGTTCTTGCTTAATTGTGGGACTTGATCCACGGGTCTGTTTTTAAAAGACAACTTTTCTTATTTAATCCTTTCAAGGTGTCCAGAGGTCCCAGAGGCATATGCATATATATATATATATATATATATATATATATATAACACATGAGCTGTCAAGACTTTAATCTCAGGCCTGGTTTCACAGACAGGGCTTAGACTAAACCAGGATTAGGCCAGAGTTGAATTACATTTAAGTAATTTTTATAAATGTGCCAGAGAGGGGAAAAAATATATTAAAAAAATAAATAAAAAGACAACATTACTGGTGTGCATCTTGCGACAAAGGCACTGATATATTTTAAGATGAGTCTCGAACTAGGCTTAAGCCTCGGCTATGATACCAGAGGTTAGTGTGCAATGTACACATTACTCATTTTACTCACATAGGCCACAAGGCATTTAAATGCATCCGACTACAAATACTTTAAATGCAATTTCTACAATTGTCTTCTACTGAATGGATAAAATATTTTAGCATTCGCTACACCACACAGAATGATGTTGCATATGAGAACGTGACTTACACAGATCACGGCAGCAAAGCAAGTATGGATACTTCAGGACTTCAAACAGCAGGAAACGGAGATTGTCATGGAATTCTGCAGGAGAGATTTTCGACACAGGCTTCTCATGATCATCTTCAATAATAAAGATATCATCCTCTTCCAGCTCCTTGTCCAGAGTGGTTCCCAACAAATTCATGAGTCGAGCCTTCTCCATTTCCCACAAACGCTGCAAAAAAAAAAAAGCAAGATTTAGTGCCTGAACATGTGCAAGCTCGAAAAACACAATTACATTTATGCATTTAGCAGATGCTTTTATCCAAAATTAATTATAAGAGAGGACTAAAAGCAAGTAGTCAAAGAGCCAACAATCTCCACAATAAACAATGTCAGTTTAATTAGAAAACTAGATTAGGAAGAGACTCCCTCGGTTATTCTTATGGTTCACATGGCTTTCAAAATATTCTTTAGATTTAAAAAAAAAAAAAACACAAGGCAAATACACAATGTGCAACTGCATTTATGCCACCTCTAAAACACATTAAACAGTCTGTGTACAGACAGCTAAGTGTGACTTTGGAAGACTTTTGCTTGCTGTGTTTGTGTACCTTGTGCAGATCAGGGACCCCGTCTCTGGCTCGATGGTATTCCACCACACACTCCAGACAGCAGCTGAGGTCTTCATTCAGAGAGTTCCTCTCCCTCTCGGACAGCCGTCCTGAGCAGTAGCGACGCAACATGGCGACTATCGCCGCGTCACCCTCCACCTCAAGGGCGGTGGTGCACCACAGACACTTCTCCATCACGATCACCTGTGCACAAACAGATACGGACAACTTAATATAACACATCCTTGAAATGTTGTTGTGGTTTCCCCTCTTCCCCGTCAAAGAATTACTCTTGAGTCTTGGGTTTTGATGCCAAAAGACAGACTTTATTGCCGAAACAATCAAGCCGAGTTGTCTATAGAGAACTGATCCTACTTGGTCAGAGACAGCTTTTTATACTGGTCTTCTCATGCAAACATGTCAACCGGAGTTATTGGGGGTCTCCGGAGTAACTACGATCATGGGAAACAGATGGTTTTCTATACCATGGTCTCACTAGTGGGCCCCCTAACAATAACAGTATGTTGACCTTTTCCATACTGTGGCCTCACCAGCGGCCCCTACAACAACATAGGATGTGCTTGCCCAGCGAAATATAGGGTAGAACTGTAAAACTAGTAGTAAAATAATTTGGATATGATTCCTTTATATTTTAGTTAATAAAATCTTCCTCAATATCAAGGAATCTTCTCCATGCATTTCTACAGCATTCCTCTTCTCATTCTCAAACACCTTCATACATCTCTTTTAGCAGTCAAATACATTCTTGATCATAGATTTAAAAAAAAAAAATAGTGGATTAAAGAAACAGCTCACCCAAAAATAAAAATTCTGTCATCATTTATTCACCATCAACTTGTTCCAAACCTGTATGAGTTTCTTTCTTCTGATGAACACAAAAGACGATACAAGCAAAAAGTAGCTGGTAGCCATTGACTTCCGTAGTATGGATACTTGTGATTCTTCAAAATATCTTTATCCTCCACATAAAAAAAAAAAAAAAAAAAAAAAAAAAAAAACCCTCACATGTTTGAAACAACTTAAGGGTGAGCAAATGACATTTATAAGGTGAACTATCCCTTTAAGAACAGCCTTTGTGATAATGACTGTGCACACAAACCATGATAAGACTTCAGCAAAGAAGAATAGTGGGCAAAAACTGAAAGTAAATGATAGGGAGTGTCAAACCCTAAGGAGGATTGTTTCCAAACTACAGAACTACTGCAACCTCAATATTCACCTTAAAAGACCTTGTTTCTATGGTTTAATTGTAAGAAGATGCAGTAACACACTTAAGAGAACAGGTGTACTCTGCAGTCCCATTCAAGACAGTTAGAATGTGTTGAAAAACTAGCAAAATCTTTTTTTTTTTTCTTTTTAAAGGGGTCATCGGATGCCCATTTTCCACAAGTTGATATGATTCTTTAGGGTCTTAATGAACAGTCTCTAATATACTTTGATCAAAAATTCTCAATGGTTTTGTAAAACAACACCCTTTTTACCTTGCCAAAATCAGCTCTGCAAAAATCACCCCTCTCCCCACCCCTCTCTTCTCTCTGTGGAAAGACGGTCTTGTTTACATTAGCCGCGTTTAGCTGTTAAACTTCCCAACTACCACGTTATAAGGAAAGGCAATCGCAAAGATTCATAAAAAACGCTTATACTCACTTCTGCTGTAAGTGAAGCTGGATCATGAATGATTTGCGCGAACATTGACGGATTTATATAGATCGGGAGGCGCATTCCCTTCACAAACAAACGTAATCTACTGCATCTTCAGCGGCTCAGATGTCGGGAGTAAATGACAACCACTATGTTCATTATTACATCCAGCAACACAACACCTCAGTCGCTCAATCTGAGATATTCTTGTCTAACTTACATCCCTGCTCTGGCATCAAAACATGGAAAAGTTACTGGACTGTTACAGCTGGTCTAAGGTAAGAGCTCATGTCAATCAACTATTGTGGGAGCGGCCTCTGTGGGTGTGACGGCACAACGACAGGCATCTGAGAACGGCTTGATTTGAAAAAGGGGATATTGTTTTTACAGATTAATCAAAAACCACTGCATGGACTTTTATCATTATAGGGTAGATTTGTACATGCACTGCCAACACACATTAATGTTCAAACAACATGAAAGAGTGAACTTAGCATCCGATGACCCCTTTAAGAAAATAACCAATTGTTTTGCTAGATAATGAGCTTCATCCTCGGCTGGGATTGTTTAGAGCCCTTTGAAGCTGCATTTAAACTGCATTTTGGAAGTTCAAACTCAGGGCACCATATCAGGTGAACATTCCTAAAAGGTTTTCCTCAAAAAACAATTTCTTTACGACTAAAGAAAGAAAGACACAAACATCTTGGATAACAAGGGGGTGAGTAAATTATCTGTACATATTTGTTCTGGAAGTGAACTTCTCCTTTAACATCCATCCATGAAAGAGCTGCAATTGTTAAAACATTAAAAATCACTGACGCCACTGCTAAAATGCTAAAAAGATGGCATCATGGTCACAAAACATGGATAATTGGAGCACAAAGATGAACTTTAACATCTGCCCTGACCAAACGAATCACCCGACTTTAATGTTATCAAAGCACTGTGGACAATTTTAGGGAGTGAGCAGAAGAAGACTCCCATCCTCAAGGCCTTCAGAAGCACCTGGCACATGTTTTGATAAAAATTAACATTCAACAATTAACAAAAATTAAAATTAACATTAACATTCAACTGGAGAAATCCAAAAGTTGCATGACTCTATTCGAAGGTGTTTTGAAGCTGTATTAAAGGAAAATATTGCTCATTTCCCAGGTGTTGATATTACTATGTCCATCTCCTGTAGAAACCTTCTTATTGACTATTTGTCTATTGTTGACTATATATAATATTAATCCAATAGATACTGTCAAAATCAAAAATATAGTTGAGCACTTAAGCAAGGCACCAAACCCCAAAATGCTCTCCAGGCACTATAGCATATGCCCAGTGCTCCAGGTGTGTGTTCACAGTGCATGTGTGCACTTGGAGTATGGGATACCATATTCCAAACAATGTGCATCAAGTGTGAACAAACACAACAGCCAGAAAATAAGAAATGTGCTACCACACAGTGGAAATTTGTCTAATAAGTATACAAATCAAGGTCATGAATACACCCTATTCTGCAGCCTCCACTGTATGTTTGTACAAAGATTATATTATGCATGCAGTGTGTAAATAATCAGTGTTCAGCTGCAGAAACATGTTATTTCCTGCATGAACATGACTGAAAAACTGTATTTCTGATAGGCCAGATCAGGGGATATGAATGCCTTTTGGTTGCTTTATCTGAAAAACACGAACAGAAGAGGAGAAACGAAACTTATCTCTAACGTTTCCTCACCTGAATTACGTAACTCATTCACAAACTAAATTATAGCCACCACAGTCAAGAGTTGAAAGCCAACACGCACTCCCTGACAAAGCATAACATAAAATAATAGTCTCATTTGATTTACACAAATGCTTCCACTATCCACAACATCAAGAAAGTGTAAGCTGAATTAACATTAGTTACCTCAGAGTGCAGCCTAAAACAAAAAGACGTCACTCAGACAAAACAGAACGTTTACTTTTTACCTTAAGGCCTCACAAAGCCACAAAACACTGAGGTCCCTGCAGGAGGAAGAGTGAACTTCATCTGCACACTATAAAATCAAATGTAAACACGCGTAAAATGCACTCAAAAGCAAGCGAAAAAACAACAAATGAGTTACCCACAAAGCTGCAACGGAGGAAGCCTTGAGTCTGTCAGGTCTGTTTCATCTCATTCCCACACTGACACGGTTGTAAATTCCTTATGGCCACTCACAAACGTGTTTTACATGGACTCTTTCTCTCTGTCTTGCACTCGATTCGCATTTGATGACCCTCATTTAAAGAGAATAACATTCTGAAGTGTTAAGAAGTATAGGCTTTATAGACCGATAAATTGAGAGTGACTCTTGAAGGACCAGCACCACATCCTCTTGTACTTCTGATTCAAGAATTTGTCTTCCAGAATCTAGCAGTACATGTTGGGAGTTCATGTTTATTCTCCTACCCTGAAAAGTCTGACTTGCAGAGACGGACCAAAATGAACTCCCAAAACTTCCTGCCAGATTTTGGAAAATAAATTCTTGAAAGAGTGGTACAAGAGGATTTGATGCTGGTCCTTCAAAAGTCACTCTCAACTTATCCGTTTATAAAGCCTATAGAAAACAGTCTTCATGTATTTCACAACACTTCAGAGTGTTATTCTCCTTAAATGAGGGTCATTTTTTAGGATTTTTCACCCAAGAAAAGTCTCTGAGAACCTGACACATTGAACTTCTGAAGACTCCAGGTAGGTTGCAGCTCTGGAAAATGGTGGCGCTGGAGACTAAACGGTTCCTGATGGTTTCACAGCTAACTCTTCACTTTAATTCTTAATTCTTTTGCAGTTAACGTGTCTTTTCTTCTTCACCGTTTTTTTTTTTTCTCACCATGCTGACCCAACGAGCATTTCTCTGTCCAATGGTCATGCCTTAACTTCGCAAATTCTAGTATTGCATTAGTTTTGCATCGTTCTCTTGGGCATTTAATAATTTCAGTCTGGGTTCGATCTCTTTTTTGGCTTATTTATATGTAAAAGAAAACGTGCCTAATAATTATGCACACCTGAATACAAGAAGTTTTTCACTTCCAGCCTTCATGGACAAATATACACTACCGTTCAAAAGTTTGGGGTCAGTAAGACTTGTAATAGTCTTTAAAGAAGTCTCTTATGCTCATCAAGGCTGCATTTATTTGATTAAAAATATAGAAAAAAAACAGTAATATTGCAAAATGTTTTTACAATATAAAATAATGTTTTTTATTTTAACACTTTAAAATAGAATTTATTCCGGTGATGAAAAGCTGAATTTTTAATCAGCTGTTACTCCAGTCTTAATGATCCTTCAGAAATCATTCTAATATGCGGATTTATAATTAGAATGATCAATGTTGGATAAAATCAATAGTTGTGCTGCCAAATATTTTTTGGAACCTGTGATTTTTTTTTTTTTTTTTTTTTTTTTTTCAGGATTCTTTCATGAACAACAAGTTTAAAAAGTACAGTGTTTATTCAAAATATAAATATTTTATAACAATATAAATTATTTATTATTAACTTTTAATAAACTTTTAATTATTAACTTAATACATCCTTGGTGAATAAAAGTATTAATTTCTTTAAAAAAAAAACAAAAAAAAGGAAACAATAAAAATGTACTGACCCCAAACTTTTGAACGGTAGTGTATATCACGTATAAATGATTAAATACAAAATTAATAGTAGTTATTAAGATTTATGTGGTTTGGAATTGGTAAAACGTGCTTGGTAAAAAAATATGACCAGAATATCAACGTGCCTAATAATTATGCACACAGTGTATGCCCAGTGCTCCAGGTGTGTGTTCACAGTGCATGTGTGCACTTGGAGTATGGGATACCATATTCCAAACAACGTGCATCAAGTGTGAACAAACACAACAGCCAGAAAATAAGAAATGTGCTACCACACAGTGGAAATTTGTCTAATAACTATACAAATCAAGGTCATGAATACACCCTGTTCTGCAGCCTTCACTGTATGTTTGTACAAAGATTATATTATGCATGCAGTGTGTAAATAATCATAGTGTTCAGCTGCAGAAACATGTTATTTTCTACATGAAAATGACTGAAACGTATTTCTGATAGGCCAGATCAGGTAATATAAATGCCCTTTGGTTGCTTTATCTGAAAAACACGAACAGAAGAGGAGAAACGAAACTTATCTCTAACGTTTCCTCATCTGAATTACGTAACTCATTCACAAACTAAATTATAGCCACCACAGTCAAGAGGTGAAAGCCAACACGCACTCCCTGACAAAGCATAACATAAAATAGTAGTCTCATTTGATTTACACAAATGCTTCCATTATCCACATCAAGAAATTGTCAGCTGAATTAACATTAGTTACCTCAGAGTGCAGCCTAAAACAAAAAGACGTCACTCAGACAAAACAGAACGTTTACCTTTTACCTTAAGGCCTCACAAAGCCACAAAACACTGAGGTCCCTGCAGGAGGAAGAGTGAACTTCATCTGCACACTATAAAATCAAATGTAAACGCGTAAAATGCACTGAAAAGCAAGCGAAAAAATAACAAATGAGTTACCCACAAAGCTGCAACGGAGGAAGCCTTGAGTCTGTCAGGTCTGTTTCATCTCATTCCCACACTGACACGGTTGTAAATTCCTTATGTCCACTCACAAACGTGTTTTACATCGTCTCTTTCTCTCTGTCTTGAGCTCGATTCTGCTCTCCACAGAAAACACGCCTGCCGCCGAGTCGCGCTGCGGTGACGCAAAGAAGTGGGCGGGTCTGTCCATTGCGCCTGCGCAGCATCACAGCGCGGGTTTGGCGGAATATAAAGGGCTTGTGTTATTGAAATGGCCTTCTGGACAATTAGGAAAATGCGTGATTAAAGCGTGCAGGAGGAAAATATTTATACAGTCAAGGAGCAGCTTATTTGGAAATAATAGTTTTTAAATTATAAGAAGTTGATTAAGTGTTTTCCTCAAAAAAAACTCTAATAAAATTAATATAATTGTACTAATTAATAATTAAATTACATTTTTTTGTACTTTAATAATTTAAAATAATATTTAAACATTAAATTCGTGTACACTATCAGACAAGAGTTTTTTAAACAGTAAGAATTATCTTCTGCTCACCAAGCCTGAATTTATTTAATCTAAAATACAGCAAAAACAGTATATTTTTACTATTTAAAGTAACTGTTTTCTATTTGAATATATTTTAAAATGTAATTTACTTCTGTGATCAAAGCTGAATTTTTAGCATAATCACTCCAGTCACATGATCTTTCAGAAATCATTTTAATATTCTGATTTGCTGTTCAAAAAACATTTATTATTACTATGTTTATCTTTAATGAATAGAAAGTTCAGAAAAACAGCATTTATCTGTAATAGAAATCTTTTTGTAACATTATAAATGTCTTTATCATCACTTTTGATCAATTTAAAGCATCCTTGCGAAATAAAACTATTCATTTCTATTAACAAAATTAAACAGAGTCCAAATTGTTGAATGGTATAATGTATAATGTTACAAATGCTTATTATTTCAGTTTAATGCTGATCTTTGGATATTTCCATTCATCAAGGAATCCTGAAAAAATGTACTCAACTGTTTTAAATATTGATAATAATAGTTATAGCAGTAATAAATGTTTCTTGAACAGCAAATCAGCATATTAGAATGATTTCTGAATGAGTGTTGATGCTGAAAATTCAGCTTTGATCAAAGGAATAAATTACCAAATATATTCAAATAGAAAGCAGCTATTTTAAATAGTAAAAATATTTCATAATATTACTGTTTTCGCTAATATAATGCAGGCTTGATGAGCAGAAGAGACTTAAAAAATGTAAAATCTTACAGTTCAAAAACTTTTGACCAGTGTTGTATCTGTTAAATAAATGTGAAATTACAAAAGAGAAATAATACCATTTTTAAATAAATTAATTTTGCTACAACACAAGAAATCAACATTTACATTTGCTCAGACCGACACAAAGAACGGCGACATTCATACATAAACATATTTTGTTTTTTATTCAGCCTGATATGAATTACACATGATAAAAGAGAGGATCATCATCGAATTATGCAATAACCTCCCTTCCCTTTATATAAACACCTCGTCACAGACAGATTCTACATCATCCTAAAAGAACAGAGGCCTCGGTACATGCTAGAGTTCACCTGAGGTTTGGGTTCTGATTATTTTTTGTCCTTTTCATATTTCCGTTTGTCACGTAATCATGTTGTAGCAGTTGCAAAGGCGTCCTTAAATACTCAAAAGTGGAATTATGGGAAAATCAGAGCAGGGATGTCAAACATCCTGCCCACATCAAAAACAAATGGGTCAGAAATAGAAAAAAAATGCAATAAATGTTAACATAAAAAGCGGAGGGTTATTTTTCCTGTCCTGTCAGAACTGCATCCAAAAGGAATGATGTTTCAATTATTATTTTTGCATGTCATCTGCACATCGAAAAGGCCCAGTAAATCTGAAAAAGTTGTTATTAGATCACAAGTCTAACACAGCATAATGCAAATGGGGTTGAAACAAAAGTACTACATCATTTTGACTAAAAACAGGCACTAAATTTGTTCCCATGACCTAATTTTGTTCCCAGCACCACTTGAGACAAACAAATCTGGATCTATTTGAAACAACACCATGTTCTGCAATGCCTTTTTGCTCAAGACATTCAAATGCAACAATTCTGCTTGGGGGAAACAGTCTGTCGGTGGACAAACTTTACAACAAAAAGGGAAAGCAAAGAGCAGAAACAATTAATTATTAAAAAAAAAAAAAAAATAGTGTTAATATGATTTGTTTAAAAGTCAAATTCACAAAGTGCAAATTCTTTTAGTTTACATTACAATTTTTAACAGGAATAACCCTGTCAAGAGAATCTCAGGGTCACAATTCTACAGAAGCCCGTTTCCGCCAAAGAATAAAAAAATAAAATAAAACAGGTATTTCAAACTTTTTTCTTGCAATTCTTTTGTCTTATTTCAAATTCCTTGCAAAACTCAGAACTGCAAGAAAAGTCAAAGATGCAAGAAAAGAGTGAGAATTGTTTGATATAAACTCAGAATGGTGAGATATAACTTGCAATTCTTAGAGTCAAAATTGCAATATATAAACAAAAAATGTGTATAGTGTCAAAATTAAATTGCTATATGTATATATATATATATATAGTGACATATAATTTAAAAAAAAAAGTCAGAATTCCAAGATTTCAGGTGTCGAAACTGCAATATATAAACATTTTTTTTTTTTTGCATTTTTTTGTTTCAATATTTACATTTTGACACTAGGAAATCTTGGATTTCTTATTTGCTAAATTTCAAGTGTTGAAAGTTAAATATATAAATTAAAAGTTGCAAAAAGAAAGGCAGGATTGTGAGATATAAACTAAGAATTGCAAAATATACACAATAGATTTTATTCATTTGCTTAAAAAAAAAAAAAGAGGGTCAAAATTGTGACATATAAATAAAAAAAAAAGCCAGAATTCCAAGATTTCAAGTGTTGAAATTGTAATATCTAAACAAAATAAAAGAAAACAAAAAAATATAAATATATTAACAAATAATCAGAATTGTGAGATATAAACTCAGAATTTAATCATTTGTACAAAAAAGGGCAAAACTGTGAGATATAATTTTTAGAAAAAGAAGTCAGAACTGTGAGATAAAAAGTTTTTTTTAATTCCATGGCAGAATCGGCTTCCATATGTTTCACCTCAAAATTGAAAAATAAATATTTATTTTGCCAAAAGAAAATGAAACCATTAAGAGTTTTTACATGGCAGCAATTTTCATAATATTCAAAAATATGGAGAATTAAAAAAATGTCTGGACACATGTTAAATATGCTTCGCCCCTTATGAAAATGTCACAAATGCAAACAAAAATGCCCTTAAAAATAGGCTTGAATTTCTTTTTTATTATTTTGGGGTGAAATGTGACCTGGACATATTTTGTGATGAGTATTCATGTCTTTTAAGATACACAAACGAGCAAAAGCAATTTTCGTCCCCCCACCCTCATCCATGTTTGCATTTGTTTCTGCATTCCTCTTCCCCTCCTCCTCCTCCTCTCCTGTGTTTATTACCCAGCATTCCTGTCCCTGCTCCTTTAACGCATCGTTTAAATAAAAGTAATGCCATGCTGATAAGTTTGTCGCGTCGTAAAACTTTTTCGTTCACTTCCACCTCTTCCCACCTTCTGCGTGTGTTCCCTGTGAACGGTAATGAATAAAATATATATTACATTTGTCATTAAATAGTTTTTTGTCTCTTGCACGGTCCGCATGCATTAGGAACGCAGGGGCAGCCTAAGGACGGGGGAGGAGAAGGCCATGTTGTCGTGCGAACGGTTGGGTCGTGTGATAACGGTCACGTCTGCGATACGAACTCGCTCCTTTGGTCCACAAGTACACTGTTCTGCGCGTTCACATCAACCAGAACAGTCCAGACTATGAAACTCCAGTGTGTTTGTATTTGTGTGTGTGTGTGTGTGTGTGTGTGTGTGGTCCTTTCTGTCAGTTTGCACTGGGTTGCGCAAAAATTTACTGAAGCTTCGTTCCCAGCTTTCGTTGTCTGTTTCTGTATGGGAAGATGACAAAAGAAAAGTGTAAGTCAGAGGTTTACAGAGTGTTTTTAAAGTCATGTTAAACTATTACATAAACTATAATCTAACAAGTTGCTTATAGTTAACTTAGTATTTTAAATACCAGAATGTTTGTAAACGGTTCATGCAAACCTGTCATGGCAAGATTTTCCCACTAAAAATATGAAACTTTCCATTAAAATTGTGACACACCGGAAGTGAAATCACTATGAAATGATTTGTCTTGCTTTCATATCTTTCTACAGTGTGGTGGGTTCTCATTTTTTTTTATTTACACACATTGTCATACTAACTGCATTCATCAAGCTTAACCTGTAAAGTTATTTTGCAAAAAAAAATTATAAAATATTTCTCTTTAATTTATGGAAGCTTACAAAGTTAACCTCACATTAATAGTTAGGTAATTAGTTAATTAATTCATTATTTCATTAATATATATATCATATATATATTTTCCTACAAAACAAATGAAAATCAAACAAGCTCATATAACATTTATTTTAATACATAAGCCATGTTTATATATATATATATATATATATATAAATATAAAAATTACAAACCCAATATATTACACCCAAGGTATATTATTCCCAAAAATTAGATATTTTATATGAACGAATTAATGCATTTATTAATTTATATTTATTTTAATTAATTAATATTTCTTTTCAAATAAATAAATAAAAATAAAAAAATATTATATTTATTTTACAGTTACAATTGGTTGTGTTCGTAACTTTTGTTTATAACTACAAAACAATGAAATAGCTGTTTTAGACATATCCCAAATTAGTCCCAAGAATTGCAAACAAAATATAAAAAAAAATATAAAATAACAGAAAATAAATGAATTGCAATTAATTCCATCTTTCGCATGAACAAGGCTTTCAAGTCTTATTTTGTACACTATAAAATAGAATATAAAACAATAAATACATAAAAAAAATTATATTTTATATATATATATATATATATATATACACACACACACACACACACACACATAAGTTATTTTTTATTTATATATATATATATATATAGTTAGGATTTTGTTGTTGTTTATAATTTTTGTGTTTATAGGTAGAAAACAATGAAATAACTGCTGTTATTTACATATTTTGTATATACAATATACATATTTTGTTAATACAGAATAACTGAAAACTATTTCTAGAATAATAACATTTAAATAAATAAATAAGAGCTCATAAAACATTTACTTTCACCTTTTGCACAACAACATTTGTGTGGGTGGCGCATACCTTCTGTCAATAGCTTCATTTTAAGATTTTATTTTGTACTCTTTTTGAAAAATGTCAGAAATATCTGACGGCAACTCAAAAGTCTGTGCCTTGAATGCAATGAATAAGGCTTTGGATAAAAGACTCTGGCAAATGCTTAAAATGTGTACTAGGGCTGTTGAGTTACAAAAGGGAATACAAAATGACTATAAAAATAATCAAGACGACTCATATGAAATACCCTCGACCTGAAATGTAGCAGTAGATGCTGTAAGTAAGCTTACCTGGCTTCTGATCTGGTTACTGTGTATTCAAACCACAGGATGTTGGGAATGAGACTCGTATCTCTCACCAGAAAAAACTCTGAGATCGGCCTGAGACGAGAAAGAGAAACACAGGTCATTAAAACAGAGCTCTGTGTATGTGTAAGTGACTTTATATGTGAACATCTGTGCATGTGCTTGCATCATTACCAGGCTGCTATCTTGGGAAAGAGTGGCGTTAGAACCTCTTGGGTGATAAAAAACCAAACCACTCCCATCACCACCCCGGCCACACCCCCATATATCACCTGACTCCAGGTGTGGTACAGGAGGTAGACTCTATGAGGACAAACATGAGCAATGCATCAATAAAACAGCAAGACTAACTACTGCACTCGGTTAAAGAAAAAACAAACAATTTACCTGCTGTATGAAACGGACAGAGCCACAGCCAGTAGAATGATGGACAGTATATGTCGCCATAACAGTTCAACACACCTGGCATTGTTCGTCTGATGCATTCTGGAGAAAAAGACAAAAGTCAATAAAAAATATATATTTATATCAGAAATGTTTCTTGAGGTGCAAATCAGCATATGAGAATGATTTCTGAAAGATCATGTGACACTGAAGACTGGAGCAATGATGCTGAAAATTACATTTGACAAAATATTCAAATAGAAAGCAGTTATTTTAAAGTGTAATAATTTTTCACAATTCTGCTTTTTTATTGTATTTTTAAGAGAAAGTCTTACCTTAAATAAAGAAAAAGAAAAAAGTATACAACAAAAAACCAGATGAACTGAGAGTGACTGGAAGGCATCCCGTACTCTGTCGTGACTGAGCTGTGACCTCCTGTTAACAGCAAATTCACAAAATATTAGAGATGTGCACAGTGTTATCGACTAGTCAGGTAATAGTTACGAATCAGCTTGTGAAGTAATAAAGAGTTATACCAAACTAAGATCTGATAAAATTTACCAAAAATAAATAAATAAATAAATAAATAAAAAAATTAAAAAAAAAAAAAAAGTTCAGTTTTCAAATTTCAAAAGTTTCAAAAGTTCAAATTTAAATCAAAGTATTACTTGTTGTTTCTTGCAAATGTTTCCACACCATACAGTTGAGGTCAAAAGTTTACTCACACCTTGCAGACTCTGCAAAATGTTTATTATTTTACCAAAATAAAAGGGATTATACAAAAAGCATGTTAATTTTTATTTACTACTGACCTGAATAAGATATTTCACATTAAAGACATTTAGTCCACAAGAGAAAATAGTAGTTGAATTTATAAAAATGAACCTGTGCAAAAGTTTACATACACATACACTTGATTCTTAATACTGTATTGTTACCTGAATGATCCACAGCTGTGGGTTTTTTGGTTTAGTAATAGTTGTTTATGAGTCTCTTGTTTGTCCTGAACAGTTAAACTGCCTGCTGTTCTTCAGAAAAATCCTTCCTTCCACAAATTATTTGGTTTTTCAGCATTTTTGTGAATTTGAACCCTTTTCTGAATGACTGTATGATTTTGAGATCCATCTTTTCACACTGAGGACAACTGAGAGACTCAAACGCAACTATTACGGAAGGTTCAAACACTCACTGATGCTCCAGAAAGAAAAGCCAGGCATTAAGAGCCGGGGGTGAAAACTTTTGGAATTTAAAGATCAGGGTAAATTTAACCATCTTGTACTCTGGGACACATGTAAGTATCTTCTGTAGCTTCTGAAGGGCAGTACTAAATGAAACAAAAATATGATATTTAGGCAAAATATGAAAAATGTACACATCTTCATTTTGTTCAAAAGTTTTCACCCCCCGGCTCTTAACGCATGGTTTGTCCTTCTGAAACATCAGTGAGTGTTTAAACCTTCTGTAATAGTTGCATATGAGTCCCTCAGTTGTCCTCAGTGTGAAAACATGGATCTCAAAATCATACAGTAATTCAGGAAAGGGTTCAAATACACAAAAATGCTGAAAACCCAAAAAATTTGTGGGACCTGAAAAATTTTCCTGAAGAACAGCAGGCAGTTTAACTGTTCCGGACAAACAACAGACTCATGAACAACTATCACTAAACAAAAAAACACAGCTGTGGATCATTCAGGTAAAAATACAGTGTTAAGAATCAAGCGTATGTAAACTTTTTATAAATTCAACTATTATATGCTCTTGTAGACTATATGTAAACATCTTTTATGTAAAAATATCTTATTCAGGTCAGTACTAAATAAACAATAACATGAATTTTGTACGATCCCTTTTATTTTGGTAAAATAATTAACCATTTTGCAGATTCTGCAAGGTGTATGTAAACTTTTGACATCAACTGTACTGAATGAAAATTGCCAAGACAGCATTTTTAATTTTCATTCAGTTTAACTTGAAGTACTAACACATATCTAAAACTAAAACTACAACTAATAAATTAAATTTAATAAAACTATACAGACACTAAAAAAGAAAAACTAATAAAAATGCCAAAAACACAACAAAAAATGACTAAAAAGTAAAAACAGCAAATGTAAATATAAAATTTATTTCACAATATAAGCAAGAAATACAATAGTATATCAATGATACTAAAACAACATTGTATTAATATTGCTAAGCTAAATTAACAATGTGTTTGAATGTGTTCTTTGAACAAAACCAAGCATGTACTACTAATTGTGTTATTTTCGCATGTCTTCCATTAGCAAGAACAAGTTGTTTTTAACAGATTGCAGGTGCTTTTTGTTTTTCGACTCCCAAAATACAAACTAGGTCGACTGCACTCGGCTGATCTCATTAAACCTCACTAAAGGTTAACGATTTGTGCTGGTAACTGACAGGTTGCAGGTCAAGCCCCAGGGTTAGTTCACAAACTACCCATTGTGTTTCTGAGCACGTTCTTGCCAGTATTGTCTCTATTGGTATAAAGTCTGGTCCAGTTTTGCAGACTATCCTGGCCAAGAAAAACGCCTACACAGACCGTCTGGCCGACACGTAAATCAATAAAGCACAGTTTGTTTTGTAGCGGAAAAACTCACATGGCAGTCACACCGCCTCTAAACTCCAATTCTCCTGTAATGATGTATGACAATTCATTTAAACAAACAAGCTGACATTGACATGACTAACCTCCACACGGCCGAGGCTCCTGTAGAATGTGTTTGAGCAGCCAGTTTAGCCCCTCGTTCATGATCAAACCCCCAAAAAAAGAGATCTGGGAGAGAGAACGCACATTAGGGATGAAAAGCGGTTCGGGATTTGATCCTATACCCTGCTGGTGTGCGCATCATGTGGCTCACCGTATGTAGCTCTCGCTTGAAGACGATCAGAGTGACGAATCCGACGAGGATCGCGATGGGTAACAGGCTCATGCAGGCCAATACCTGCCCCGTCAGATCACCTGGACAAACAAACAGGGTAAGATTTAGCAAATTGGAGTCCTTCTTTTTTGCACTCGGAGCCTGTCAAAACAAACTAAGGCTCTGTTCAGAACAGCTACTCTGCGGTTTGCAATTGACTTATTAAAGAAAACTGCCAAAAAGTCAGATATATTTATACAAACTTGGATTAAAATATAAAAATTGTTTATTTATAAGATAAGATGATAAATGGACACTAATTGAATTAAACGGTGCATTCACACTATGTCAACCCAGGATATTCAACTATTCAAGTTATGAAGGATATTCATAACTTTTTAAATATAAAGCAGGATAAAATCCAAAATAAAAAAATATAAAATAAAAGGTTTACTGTATTTCTGATATAATTTTTTTTTTTTTTTATAATTTTACCAACATCTTAAATATAAAGCAGGATAAAATCCAGAATAAAAAACATAAAAGAAAATATTCACTGTATTTCTGTTCAAATAAATTCAGATAAATAGATTTCTTATGACTTTCCCAGCTTTTTAAAGCAGGATAAAATCCAGAATAAAAAAATAATAATAATAAAACGTTTACTGCATTTCTGATCAAACAAGTTCAGATAATTTTTTTTTTTTTTTGATTTTCTCAACTTTTTAAATATAAAGCAGGATCAAAAATGTAAAATAAAATGTTCACTCACTGTATTTCTAATCAAATACATTCAGATTAATAGATTTTATGATTTCCCCAACTTTTTAAATATAAAGCAGGATAAAATCCAGAATATAAAAAACAAAAAATGTTCACTGCATTTCTGATCAAATGAATTCAGATAAACATTTTTTATGATTTAACCAACCTTTTAAATATAAAACAGGATAAAATCCAGAATGAAAAACACAAAATAAAATGTTCACTGTATTTCTGATCAAATAAATTCAGATAAATAGTTTTAATGATTTTCCAACATTTTAAATATAAAGCAGAATAAAATCCAGAATAAAAAAAACATAAAAGACAAGGTTCACTGCATTTCTGTTCAAATCAATTCAGATAAATAGATTTTTATGACTTTCCCAGCTTTTTAAAGCAGGATAAAATCGAGAATAAAAAATATAAAATAAAATGTTCACTCACTGTATTTCTAATCAGATACATTCAGATTAATAGATTTTATGATTTCCCCAACTTTTTAAATATAAAGCAGGGTAAAATCAAGAATAAATATAAAGCAAGATAAAATCCAATTAAAAAAAAAAAAAAAAAAAAAAAAAAAAAAAAAAAAAATCTAAAATAAAATGTTCACTGTATTTCTGATCAAATACATTCAGATAATTTTATATGACTTTCCCAACTTTTTAAATATAAAGCAGAAGAAAATCCATAATAAAAAATATGAAATAAAATGTTATTGTATTTCTGATCAAATAAATTCAGATTAATAGATTTTTGTATGATTTTCCCAACTTTTTAAATATAAAGCAGGATAAAATCCAGAATAAAAAACAAAAAATGTTCACTGTATTTCTGATCAAATGAATTCAGATAAACATTTTTTATGATTTACCCAACCTTTTAAATATAAAACAGGATAAAATCCAGAATAAAAAACACAAAATAAAACGTTGACTGTATTTCTGATCAAATACATTCAGACAATTTTATATGACTTTCCCAACTTTTTAAATATAAAGCAGAAGAAAATCCAGAATAAAAAATATATAATAAAATGTTGACTGTATTTCTGATCAAATAAAGTCAGATAAATAGTTTTAATGATTCTCCAACATTTTAAATATAAAGCAGAATAAAATCCAGAATAAAAAAATAAAATGTTCACTGTAGTTCTGATCAAATAAATTCAGATAAATGGATTTTCCCCAACTTTTTAAAACAAATATATTTTGAGTAATCAGTAGACATAATCACAATACAGTTACCGCATAAAACAGTAAGTCATTATGCAAATGTATTCATAAATATGTTGGTAAGTTATTAGGTTATTTTATTTCATTATTTTAAATATTAAAAATATTACCTGCTTAATTACATTTTATAGCGGTTAGATTGTACAAGTGTGAAAACAGATCAAACAAATTCAGACAAATAGATTTTTTTACGATTTTTATAAACTTTTTAAATATACAGCAGGATAAAATTCAAAATAAAATAAAATGTTAACCGTATTTCTGATCCAGTAAATTCATATTATTTTTTTTATGCTTTTTCCAACATTTTAAATATAAAGTAGGATAAAATCCAGAATAAAACATATAAAATAAAATGTTCACTGTACTTCTGATTAAACAAATTCAGGTAAATAGGTACAAAAATTAGATTTCCTTCAAAAACATTTTAAAAACCTTGCTGACGCAACACTGTTAAAAGGCACTTTATGAAAGTTTTTGTAGTAATGTTTCACATAATTAGTAAAAACCCAGTTTCCTCTCTTTGCTTGTCAATCCTGTGATTTTAATAAAACACTATAAATAAAAATGAGAAAATATTTCTTTAAATAGCGGGGGAAAAGCATAATAAAAATACAAAAAACGAGGTCATGAATTGCAAAACAGCTAATTCAAACTATAATCAGAGAAAGTGCAGGAATTACTAATTAACTATCCTAAAGATTAGTCCATGCATGGCAGAGAATTCCAGAAGAACTGTCACGGATTGTATTTAAAACCTTCCCCTGAGCATAAAGTACTAAATGTGGGCCATTTCACAACCAATAGAGTAGCATTTCTATTATATGCATAAATATAAAGACTGGTTGCATTTGCCAAATTGCACATACAGGCTTGCTTTAACTCATGCATACCTATACAGGCACGTTTTACCATCTAATGCACCATGCATGACTATTTTAGATGCAAACGCAGTTTAAACACGGAAGATGTTCTTGGTTTTCTTCGTATCCCGTAGCGTTTCTGTGTTTGCCATTAGCGCAGTACATTTTTGACTAGCTTTGACGTGTTCCAGGGTTTTGGGGTCAGTTTATGAACTTGCAAATCCAGGGAGACCCTCAAGAACGACAGGACCCAGAAAGGGTGTGATGCAACCGGGAATGAACTGGATTAACCCACCAAAGCCACGAGTCTTGCCTGAAACTTACAGGAGCAGTTGGGTCTCACGTGCTTGATTTAGACGCAACCACCTGCATCTAATGCTACTATTGGTCAAAGGCTTGTTGATTCAAGCTTAAATCAGATGCATGTTTTAACAATAAGCCATGAATACTCAAAGAAACTGAATAAGGGTCTCCCGGTGTAGTGAACTAGGGAGCGTACAGGACCATCGCGCATGCGCAATACACAAGCGCACTATTTGGCAGCGGGCAGAACGCGCTGTGTAACGCGAGCGCACTATTTGGCAACCCAGCCCTGGCCGTGTCCATTCAGCTGCGCGATGTTCCACAGAAGCCACGGCGGGAATAAACCGTCGTATGATGATGCGAACGGCTTTGCGGGGAAAACAACGATTTAAGATGCTCTTACCAGCCGGATACTCTACGTGGGTTAAGGATATCGACCGCCATCGAGGTGGTGCCGAGCACTGCTCTTCCGACGCCATCTTACCCGGACACCGGGCATCGGTCGTCAACCAATCAGAATGAAACGCCCCGACGCGTTCGACCAATCACATTCACCGGACGCTGCTACGACGCGCGGCCATTCACCAAGCGCATTGTCAAAGGAAAAAAATCTGCACGGGAACAGTCGGCCAATCAGAGGCGTGTGGCTAAGGGGATGGACCAATCAGAGAACGTTTGGCTGGACATATGAAAATTGGATTTATTCAAATGAAAGAAGAAAAATTAAGTGAATGGGGAGATCCTCTTCAATTGATATCAACTACGTGAAGGCAACCAGCGCCACACACACAGTGTGGTCCATTATTACATACTTTTTGATAAACTTTTACATGTAATAAAAAAAAGTAAATAATTTAATTATAATATATAAAATATCTATAAATTATATTTATAATTCATTTATAAAACGAATTCAAAAACTTTTTTTTAACCTGAAAATAAATCAAATTTATTCAAGCCATTGATTTTTAAAATAAAGGTTTTAGATATGAATAAAATAAGGTCTGTGGTCAAAACCTTAAACTTTATCCAATGGTTGCGTGAGGTAAAACTCTTATACAAATCTTTAAAATTGGTTAAAAACAAGAAAGCATGTAGGTTGTCCTTTCTCTTGGATTTGTATAATTTAATTTTTGTTGTATTTTATTTTTGATGCATCTTATTTATTAAGTAGGTTTGAGAAAGCCAACTTACTGATCTACTATTTAAGAATATTATTATTCTTCTTCTGAGCCAAATTTCGGTATCTGTCTCCTCCTAGAGTTTTCAAGCTAGAACCACCAAACTCGGCCCAGACCTTCAGACTGGTCTGACTCGGTGTGCTGTATCTTTTCAGATTGATCCGGTTTATGGTTTTCGTAAACCAGACTATCAAAACCACCAAAAATCCCATAGACTTACATTGACGGAATGTTCAAATGAGCCAACACTCTTCAAACTCCCAGAATCCCTTGAGGCTCAATCAAGCTTCCCTTCTATGTACTATTTCTAATCCATTTAGACTCATTTAAGCTTCCACTCTAACGGTGTGTTCACACGGGGCGTCAGCGTCAACGCTTGACGGAAGGCGTGGCTGAAGTTTGGCACTGACGCCATGGTCATAGCAGCGTCAGCCAATGAAATTAGATAGGAACTCAACAACAAAAACTCGGATACAGCTTCATTGTCATTCAACATAAATATATCATAAAGGACCGGGTGATTGCCCACCGCAATAATTAGTTTCTCCTCCATTTTAAAATTTATCCTCGGTTTGCTGCTCTTGAACAGGATGAACGTGATTGGCTGCCGCCTGGCTACTGTATTTGCATAGAGCGATCCTGATTGGCCGACGGATCCACAATTCTTTTCGGCAACGCTTGACGTCACCCATTCAAAGTCAATGGGAAGCGTTGACGCTGACGCCCCGTGTGAACACACCGTAATATTTCTAATATTTCTAATCTGTCTAGCTATCTAAATCATGCTAACAACATGCTAGTAACATGCTAATCATGCTAGCAGTGTGCTAGTAACATGCTAATCGTGTTAACAACATGCTAATCGTGTTAGAAACATGCTAACAACATGCTAATCATGCTAACAACATGCTACCAACATGCTAATCATGCTAACAACATGCTAGTAACATGCTAATCATGTTAGCAAACATGCTAATCATGTTAAAAACATGCTAACAACATGCTAATCATGCTAACAACATGTTAGCAACATGCTAATCATGCTAACAACATGCTAGTAACATGCTAATCATGTTAGCAACATGCTAATCATGTTAAAAACATGTTAACAAAATTCTAGTAATATGCTAATCATGCTAACAACATGCTAATCATGCTAGAAACGTGCTAGCCAATCATGCTAGAAACATGCTAGCCAATCATGCTAGAAACATGCTAGCAACTTGTTAATCATGCCAGAAACATGCTAACGACATGCTATTCATTCTAGAAACATGTTAACAACTTTGCTAATCATGCTAGAAACATGCTAGCAATATGCTAATCATGTTAGAAACATGCTAGTAACTTGCCAACCATGCTAACAACATGCTAATCATGCTAACAACATGCTATTACATTGGTAATCATGCTAGCAACATGTTAGTAACATGGTAATCGTGATAACAACATGCTAGTTACATGCTTATCATGTTAAAAACATGCTAGCAACTTGCTAATCCTGCTAGAAATATGTTAGCAGCTTTGCTAATCATGCTAAAAACATGCTAGCAACTTGCTAATTATGCCAGAAACATGTTAGCGACATGCTAATCATTCTAGAAACATGCTAACAACTTTGCTTATCATGCTAGCAACGTTGCTAATCATGCTAGAAACATGTTAGCAGCTTTGCTAATCATGCTAGAAACATGCTAGTAACTTGCTAATCATGCCAGAAACATGTTAGCGACATGCTAATCATTCTAGAAACATGTTAACAACTTTGCTAATAATGCTAGAAACATGCTAGCAATATGCTAATCATGTTAGAAACATGCTAGTAACCTGCTAACCATGCTAGCAACATGCTTGTAACATGCTAATCATGCTAACAACATGCTATTACCTTGGTAATCATGCTAGCAACATGTTAGTAACATGGTAACCGTGATAACAACATGCTAATTACATGCTAATCATGTTAAAAACATACTAGCAACATGCTAATCATGCTAAAACATGTTAACAATATGTTAAATCATGTAAGCAATGTGTTAAATCATGCTAGCTGCTTCTGCACTTTTACAACTGCTTCAAACTTTCAGGCTAGGCTTTCTCAAGCCAACTTAAAGTTTGTTCTCAAACTTTACTCATCTAGTTTGATATGACGTCTTATTTTTGGTTATGTTCAACCAAGGCTGAATAATATTGGTTATATTTTGGAATGTAATTGTGTTCCTTGTTTGGTTGTGAAGTTGATGCAATTAAAAAAAAAAGAAAAAAAAAGGTATGTGGCTATAATTACTTGAAGAGTTTTATTTTGCGTCATTAAGTCACTTACCCTACATATTAAAAACTACTACGATCACATAGAATTTATGATGGATAGTAATGCACACTGGGATGCAGGCTTAGTCATAACCCACGCATGACTTTTAATTTGCTAAATAAGGAATACAACTACCTACTTTCAAACTGGAAAAAGTTGTAGTCCACATATTGCTATCATGGTTGATTAAAAATGTTAAGATTGTAAAGGTACAGTTTGCTTTTAAATCCACTGAGCTTCAAAGAAACTTCAGAAGTGTGAGGGTCCTTTAACCATTTCAGCCTGAAATAAATGTGTGCCTACATTTAAAATGCTTTGGGTCAAAGGTCATATTCTGATGGTTTTTCCATTGTTCGTGAAAAGTCTGAGACGCAAATGATAATAAAGACACATTTTAAAGACAGATAGAAAAAAAGAAAGACTTTATGTTGGCTAGGGAAGGCAAAACGACAATACAGTTTTCAATAATAAACTAAAACAATGAAGAGAACAACATTAATTTGTAAGAACATTCAAGGGGGGAAAAAAAAGCACACACACACACAAAGGCAAGTGAAGAACAAACACACGAAGCAAATATTTCAACGAAAAAGACTTGATTTGCTTTCCACCCTCTTTGGCCATCGTTAATAGACACCCAATTCTAGCTAAAACATTTTAAACATAAACCATTGTGTTATTTAAGTGAATTATCCGGGTGCAAAATAACAAACCCCTTCAATGAAAACATCCCATACAATTCCATATTTACCTCACCTTCATTTCTCTTCAATTTGGTGCTTTGTTATGAAACAGTCATTACATGAGAAACAGCACATCTATCAGAAATTGTACCATAACTTAATATAAAAATCAGAGTATCTGTTACTATCAGTCAGTAACTCTTTTAGCACACTGGTGATTCTTTAATAATCACATCAAATATCAATGATCTTCAGATGGACCAATGCGATTCAAAGATGGGACACGGACACAATGAGTGACTGTTTCAGAGCTTTAACAGCTAAAAAGTACAGGGATGTAGCAGCACAGGTCAAAACATTATTTCATGATGTCTTCACCCAAGCTCATGCAGATTAAACAGCGTTTTGGGAATTTTAAATCAATGGAATGATATGAAATCAATCAAATATTTCCATCTCACTTATACCTTCAGACTGGTGTTGCACTAATGCATGCTTATCTACATTAGACATTTCTACAAATTCACATTTGAACACTGAAAAATAGGAAAAACCCATTTATGATGATGAAATTGGAAGTGCACAATTTTGGTTATCCAATTAATGATAATTCATAGCAATCAGGCCAATAAATGTGTGTTTATTAAGAATTATATCTTTGCATCCAAGTTGGTGCAGCTAGTTTTGGGTCACAATTATGATTTTAATTGAAGCGGCGGTGTGCGCTTGTGTATTCGAAGCACATTTAATAAAGGCAAAAAATATACTGATAACAACAGAGGCACAACCAATCACTCATAACCTCTTAATGTCTACATACTTCAAACAATGTCTTTTTTCACTTTCCTCAACATTTGCACCTTAATATTTTAAATACCTTTACATTTGTTTTCATATAAAATTACATATCTGTCCAACACAATTAAATTGAATGACAAAACAGAACAAAAAATACAAATGCACTACATATATGCTAGTTAACAACTCTATATTTTGATAAAAATAGAGAAAATGAACATCTGTATATTTCTTTTTTTAACAAATAAAGTGCAAGACACCCAACACTGGTGAAACCAGTTTTAAATAGTATACATGAGGAGGAAAGAAGCACTATAATGATCCTAACACCTAATTTGCACAGTTAAGGAACATGGTCAAGTTTTGTAAAGGCTCAGCAATTTGGAAGATTGTTGTAGGCATTTCATGCATATTCAGTTTAAAATGACTAAGATTTGCCTTCTTTTCTAAAATTATTAGTGCTTTTATCAGCTCATTTTGCTTGCTAATGTATGTTTTTGCAAGTAAAATTCATTGACTGTACATTTGACCAATCAAAAGACCTGAAAGATGCTGTTTGGTTGCTTGTTTTGACTTTTTCCTCACGGGTTGAATACAACTATCAATGGCATCTGTGCCACTGCCATAGTAAAAATGCATACTATATTAATTATAATATTTTATAGAGTAAAAATCCACTTCAGTTGAACCTTGAGGTAATTTTCCCAACAGTTTGCATCATGTTTTTATTTGTTTTTACAGAATCAACTCAACGAAATAATCAAAATGGCACAGATGTTGTTGATAGAGGTTCACAAACTCAGCTCGAAGTTAAAGCATTGATGATTTCTACTCGCCTAATTGTGCTCTACAACTGTGACCTATTTGACCCTGCTGTACTGAATTTATAATACATAATGAATATCTGCAGACAAACAGTGACTCCATGAGGAAGCCTGAATATGGATGATAGACAAACACAAGTTGTATAAATCATGAAAAATATATCATCTTAAATATCGCTCTGATGAACACTGTGACTAATATTGTGAGGTGAGAGTAAATGCAGTGTCTCTTAAAATTAACAGAACAAACCACAAAGGTTGCAGCAGCTCTCAAAGGACACAAATGAGCTCATCTAATGCGACCCGGACCACTACATCCTGTTTTACTCTTGAATGATGCACTTCCTGTGTGAGTCTCTCTTCGAAACGCTCTCAAACTGCTGAGAGATTTATACTAAAGTTCATAAATCTATCTCGATTCTCTCTTCATTGTGTTCAGTGCTACCCAAGATTCAGTGCAAGACTTTTTTTGGCCACTGGCACAAAGATAAACGCTCAACGACACGTTCACACACAAAAAAAAAAAATCTGCAAAGCGACCCATAAAACCTATAGTTTAGACATGAGGCATTGGTTGGTTGGGGGTTTGATTCAGAAGAGCTCCAAGTTTGGCTAAAAGATGGTTTTATTCAGTCATAAGCATCCGGGTTTTTAAAACGAAAGTGTCTAAAAAGCAGCGACGGACATTTGATGGCAAATTTGCTGAAGCTGATCAAAAAAAGGCCTCGGTTGAGTCAGTAGTGGTAATCGATCATTTAAATGACTGCAGGTCTGTGAAGACTTTATAGTCCTGTTGATTGGTCGACGATGACGAATAGCTAATTAGACGTATATTCTGGTCTCTTTCAGAACTAACAGGTCTAGATTAGGATTGTGCACCTCAGTCCTGCTGTCCGCTGGCGTCCGGATGCTCGCTGTTGGCTTGGCTGGGGCTCTTGGGTAAAGCTCCATTAGTCTCAGGTAGACTGTCAATGCCCAGGTATCCCACTAGGATATCCGCCCGTCTGTGGGACAGACTGAGGATGTCTTCAGCCAGAGACGGGACGGACGTGAAACGCACCTTATCGTGGTCAAACATGTCCTTCAGATACTGAACAATCTGTTGCTGTGGAGATCAAAGGAGAATGTGATATTAATTCTGGGTTGTTTTGATTATGATATACAATATAACTTAACATTTTGTAAGTGTAAATGCGGTTGAATCAATTGTTGTTTTGTTTAAAGTCAGACACGGATGCATTGAATTAATCAAAAGTGACAGTAAAGACATTTATAATGTTACAAATGATTCTATTTCACATAAATGTTCTTTTGAACTTTCTATTCAAAGAATTTTGAAATATAAAATGTATCACAGTTTCCACAAACATAGGAAGCAGCACAACTGTTTTCAACATTGATAATAATTAGAAATGTTTCTTAAACAGCAAATCAACATATTAGAATGATTTCTGAAGGATCATGTGACACAAGACTGAAGTAATGATGCAGAAAATTCAACTTTGATCACAAGAATAAATTACATTTTATAATATATTCAAATAGAAAACAGTTTTTAAAAAATGTAATAATATTTTATATTTTTTTAGCAATTACATTTTTTTACTTTGATCAAATAAATGTACCTTTTGAAGAACATTTTTGATTGTTTTAGCATCTCAAACCAAACAAACCTTATCTTTCTTTTCAATATATGATACTTTTTTATGTTTCCTAAATGTCACTTAAAAATAAATAAATAAATAAATAAAATTAAATTAAATACATATACATATATATATATATATATATATATATATATGAATTATATATGAATTATATATATATATATATATATATATATATATATATATATATATATATATGTGTGTGTGTATATATATATATATATATATATATATATATACACAAAAAACACATTTTATATATATATATATATATATATATATATATATATATATATATAAGAACAAGTAAAGCAAATTTAAGTAATACATTTAAAATAAAATAATTTATGAGAAATTCATCAAAATTAATTGAGTTTATGATTAAAACGAGAACAAAGATCTGTTTATATCTTCATTTACCATATTTTTTAAAGATGTACATATTTGTACTGGACAATAAAACAAAAATACTTATTCTTCAACATTTAATTTACAATTACATTCATTCATTTAGCAGATGCTTTTATCTAAAGTGGCTTACAACTGAGGAAACTCAACAATTGATTCATCATAAACAGGCAAATAAACACAGGAAGTGCTTGCAATACGGTTTCAGGCACTGTTCAGATTAGTACAAGACAGAGAGGGAGGGATTAAGGAAAGAGAAAGCAAAGTTTATGTATTTATTTATTTTTAATGCCATGGCTTTATAAGTTTAAGATTTCCTGCTCCCATTTCAGACCTTTTTAGACCTTAATTTGTGGTAGTGTGAATTTTAAGACCTTTTTAAGATGTGTAGAAACCCTGCATCTATTCTCTAGTTCACAATTTGATCGCAGGCATCAGTGTGTCACAGAGATCAGATTAGCACCCGATTATGTGCTGATCTGGATTACAGGTGTTTCTGGATTACCGGGAAGGTTAGCTCAGGTTATGAAGGTGGAGTGTGGAGAACACTGAGAGCGTCTTACCTTGAATATGGTGCACACCTCACTGAGGTGCTGTCGGGGGCCTAGAAACCCAAAAGCCAGAACTGGACTCACGTGTTCAGAGATGGCATAGAAATGGGCGATAAAACCATCGGGAACCTGAGCAACAGACACAAAACAAGATGTGTGATCTGATTCTAATCAAGGTTTTAGAGATATAATGTCATGTTTTGTTTTTCACACTTACCATTAACAACCTCCTTTTGGCTTTTAGCACAGACCAACAGGCTGTAGCCAATGCCTTATATAAATAGAGAGATGCAGAACAGAAATAAGAAATACAGAGACAGCTCAAGACAGAAATGATAGACTTTAAAAAACACACATACATCAATATTTACCAGTATTTGATTTTCAAAATAAATGCTCCTCATTGCTTATCAATTTCTGCAAATAACCCACGTCCTATCAAGAACCAGTGTTTGACTTTTTAGGGTTGCTATATGACTCTTTACTGAAAAGCATTTTTATAGGTTCTTCAGATAAGCATTTAGATTTTTAGAACATAGATGGTTTCTAAAAAAGTGGAGAATAAAAATTCTTGTGCCACTTAAACAATCTTATTCTCCTTTTTGATTCTAAACACTTTGATTCTCTCAGTTGTGTAGATGCGTTTGGATTTGATTCTGAGCTCTAATGTTGGCGTACCGTCTCTTTGAAACTGTCCGACAGCCATCGGTTCCTTAGAACAGCGACCACTGAAGACGGAGGACTTTCCAGATCTTCAAACGCATCCATGAGGATAAAGTCCAGCACAATGTCAAAGAAGTTCATACAGACCACCTACAGCAAAATCAAAAGTCAAACCTCTATAAGTCAAGAACTATCAGTGTTATTATTTAATAATATAAATTAGCTTTTATTTTTATCTTTTTAATTTTTTCTTTTCTTTTTTTAAATAATTGTTTTCTTTAAAATATAAAATTTATTTAAAATATTTTTTTAAATATAATTTTTTCTTTAAAATATAATATCTTTTTTAAAGAAAATATCTTTAATTTCTTTCTATTTACTTTTTGTTATAAAATTATAGAATGTTTACATTTTTCATCAAATATTTATATTTTACTTTTTAAACTTTATTTAAATTAATTTCAGTAAGTTTTAGTTCACACTAATGACAGTGGAATAGTTAAAAAAATACCAGCTTGCAATCGTTTTTTAATGCACAGAATTTCATTTAGCCAATGGAAATGAATGATAAAAGAAGGAATGACAGACAGACAGACAGACAGACAATCTAAAAATCAACAGACAAATAAAATCACTGGATTTATATTTATCTAGTCTTATTGTGCAATTTTAATAATTTATCAATGCATGTTGCATTATGAAAAAAAACTAAATGTTACAGAAATTACAGACAAATATCTGAAATTAGGATTTTTAGTATTTAATAGTCTCTTCTGCATTTATTTGAAGAAAAAAAAAAAAAACAGTAAAACAGTAATCTTTTGAAATATTGTTACAAGTTTTTTTATTTGAATATATTTTAAAATGTAATTAATTTTGTTTTTTGTTTTTTTTAATAATTTTTTCCTTAAAATATAACATTCGTTTAAAATATTTTTTTAAAAAATATAATTAAAACTATATATATCATGAATTTAAAAAACAAATCTAATATAAATTAAAAAATTATTTACTTTTTGTTGTAGAAATTCTTTTAACTTAACTGTATTTTAAATTTATTTTAAGTTTACACGTTTCATCTAATATTTATATTTTATTCTTTAAACTTCATTTAAATTAATTTCAGTAAGTTTTAGTTCACAATAACAACAGTGGAACAGTCGAGAATACCATCTTGCAATCATTTTTAATGCACAGAATGTAATTTCCAATGGAAATGGATGAAAAAAAGAAGGAATGACAGATAAACAAAACAAACCCCTCGTCCTTCCAGCTCCATCTTGGTGACGGGCCACGTCTCTTCTCTCTGTGTGTACTGCAGCATGTCTTCATAACTCTCCAGAAACGCCTTTGGACTCTAAACATTCAAACACATGCCAAAGAAGAGGATACATCTATAATTTCAATCTAAAGATCACCAGCAAATAAAAATGATGATTTTTACTTTCTAAATTACTGTTTTTTTTACTGTTTTATTGTAAAGAAAAAAAAAAGTTACAGAAATTAGTCAAAAGTTTGAAATAATTAAGATTTTTAAGATTTAATAGTCTCTTCTGCTGCATTTATTTAAAGAAAAAAGGTAAAACAGTAATTTTTTAGAATATTGTTACAAGTTTTCTATTTGAACACATATTTTACATTTAAAAAAAATCTTTGCTGCACATTTTTTTCAACACTGATGTTTTTTGAGCAGCAAATCATCATATTAAAATGATTTCTGAAGGATCATGTGACACTTTAGACTGGAATAATGATGCTGAAAATTCAGCTTTGATCACAAGAATAAATGACATTTTACAATATATTCACATAGAAAACAGCTACTTCAAATTGTAATAATATTTCACTATTTTTGCAGCATTTTTGATCAACAAACGCACCCTTGGTGAGCACAAGACACCTTTTCAAATCTAAAAACATTTTAATTCCATTAAAATTCCATTCATTTGTGAAGCACCTTGTTGGCTTTGGCCAGAAGTCCCGATATCATCTGCTTCCCTGTATCCATGAAAAACATCCTGTGTGTCTCATCAAGCAGCAGCACCTACAGATACAACAAACACACACAGATTTCACCAACAGCAACATTCCCATGTGTGTATATGTGTAATCGTGTGTGAGAGTGTGCTGACCTGGAAGGCCTGGCGAACGCAGTGCAGTTTGGCGAGGAAGTCCTGGTCGCTGTAGCACTCCAGAAGTTCAGTTCTGTAACAGAGGCACAATAAGTGTGTTTTCCCCATCAGTCCTTGCTCCCTGAGCTACAACGGAAATCTTTCAATCCCAGAGGAGAATGTGTAGAGGACATCTGTATTGTATGTGCAGTAGTACACTGGGTCGTGTCTCACTTTTTGTTAAAGGATTAGTTCGGTTTATACACTTTTTAAGCACAAATGCTCATCGTTTTACATGTTGTTTGAACATTAATGTGTGTTGGCAGTGCATGTACAAATCTACCCTATAATGATAAAAATCCATGCAGTGGTTTTTAATTAATCTGTAAAAATAATATCCCTTTTTTCAAACCGAGCCATTCACAGATGCCTGTCAGTGTGGCGTCACACCAACAGAGGCCGCTCCCACGATAGTTGATTGACATGAGCGTTTTACCTCAGATCAGCTTTAACAGTCCGACCTCTTCGTTTCGATGCCGGAGCAGGGATGTAAGTTAAACAAGAATATCTCCGATTGAGCGATTGAGGTGTTGTGTTGCTGGATGTAATAATGAACATAGTGGTGGTCATTTACTCCCGACATCTGAGTCGCTGAAGATGCAGTGGATTACGTTTGTTTGTGAAGGGAATGCGCCTCCCGATCTACATATATCGTCTATGTTCACGCGAATCATTCATGATCCAGCTTCACTTACAGCAGAAGTGACTATAAGGGTTTTTTTATTAATCTTTGCGATCGCCTTTCCTAATAACGTGCTAGTTAGCAAATTCAGCGGCTAAATGCAGAGGTGGGTAGTAACGAATTACATTTACTTCGTTACATTTACTTGAGTAAATTTTTGGGGTAACTAGTACTTTTAGAGTATATTTAAAGATAGGTACTTTTACTCTTACTCAAGTAAATTTTTAGTGAAAAAAACTTTACTTTTACTTCGCTACATTTGATAGCGTTCCTCCGTTACTGACAAAATTGTAATAAATATTAGATATCTAAAATAATTTGTTTATGTGATTTGATCTCAAGTCTCGCGAGACGTTTGAGAGGCTGCTTCGCGAGAGTCTGCTACGCATCTCCCACTTAAGTCAAAGAAGTTCAGCGCGCCTTTAGAAAGATGATGGCTGAAGCAGAGGATGACGTGTGTGAGTTATCGGGGGCAGATCACCCGTGGCCTCAAATCGAGTCTATGTTTTCACTTCAAGATGTCAAAAAGAATAGTTTCATAATGCGATGCAGGCTGTGTGCACCAAAACAAAGTCACATCGCAGCGCACAAAAATTCCAGCGGTAGCGGTAAGTGTCAATATGATGCCTATTTGAACCCTATTAATGGTAATTTGGTAAATATGGGCACTTTGACCTTATAATACCATATTTCACACACTGTCCGAATGTTTTTCCTCATATGCGCGCTTGTGCAAGCAATGACAAATATTTTCTGAACCTTACAAACAACACACGTTTGTAAAAAAACGTTCATTCTAAACGTCTGCATGTTTTCATATCCATTTTCCACAAGTCTAAATAAATTGAAGTGCATACTGTGACGTTATACACAAATTCGTACAATTAACTAAAGGTTTTTTTTGTGACACCTCACCTAACGTTAAGTGCAGAACATGTACAAAATAAAAACGGCATTGCATTTTAATTTATTCCCATCTAATGAATGCATGTACTTGCATGCATGTAAATTGCATGTAAATGCAAGAATAAAGTAAATAAAAGTTTTAAAGGAAAAGAAAGAGCTGCTTAGCCCAGCACATTATTCATTCGCACCATTAATCACACAATATATACATATTATCAGTTCATACGCAAACATAATAACAAACACATACTTTGCACACACACTTTCTCTGTTGTTCTCTGTTAGCTTGTTTAAATGCAGATGCTGACAAATTTTGTGTTGTGAATGTGAAAATAAAGACAGAGTTAACAGTTAGAAAAACGTCTGGGTGTGTTTTATTGAAAATGACAGTTTATGTGATGTTAATGTGCCCATCACAGGACTGAGATAGGCTACTTTACTTCAGCGTATGTTTTATATACGCAGAACAAAGAGACTTTCAAGGAGAGGTGTGTGGAAGCTTTCCAAATAGTTTCCAAACAGGGTTTTTGCTTCATATCAGTCAGATCAGAAGTAACTAGTAACTAGCTATTTGAGTAGTTTTTCCAGCGGATACTTTTTTACTCTTACTCAAGTAACTATTAAGATTGTTACTTTACTCTTACTTGAGTAAATATTTCCATAAGTACTTGTACTTTTACTTGAGTACAGATTTTGGGTACTCTACCCACCTCTGGCTAAATGCGGCTAAAGTAAACAGGCTCGTCTCTCCACAAAGAGAAGAGAGGGGCGGGGCGAGCAGAGCTCATTTGCATTTAAAGCAGCCTCGACCAGAAAGAGATGATTTTTGCAGAGCTGATTTTGGCAAGGTAAAAAGGTTTGTACCTCACCTTCAGCATTATAATTGTTTTACCCGCGCTGAAACGAGATTGAGAAGGTGCCGCTGAACGTCGTACTAAACCATGGCAGGTGCATCATCAGCTTTAGATCGGTTTATGAGATCGGCCGATCAAACATTCCCAAGCAATTATCAGCCAATAATCAGAGCAACCCTAGTAAATTATCTGTACTTTTTGTTCTGGAAGTGAACTAATCCTTTAAAGTTATTATATGGAACGTTAAAAATACTACAAAAGTGATAGTGGTAGTTGTAGTAGTATGTAGTGTGCAGCATTTATTTAGGGTGTCAGTATGCAGTACCTCAGTGATCTGCAGGCCACGCTTCCATCTTTCACCAAACTCAGGGCTTCCTCATACAACGCTGCCGGCTTGAGCGAATGATATGTGTCCTCTAGAGAGAATGTCTCAAACAGCTACAGAAACAAAGAGGGAAGTGACATCATATACATGCAGGAGAAGACACACATGATGACAGCCATCTGCGTGTATGAGTGTGTGTGTGTGTGTGTGTGTGTTCTGACCTCAGCAGCAGAGAAAAATGAGTCATCCGACGTGACTGTCATGGCATCGTCATCTTGGATGGGATGGGAACTCCCTATTGTGGGCAGGATCAGCGTCGCTTCACTCTCTGCACACAAACAGCTTCATTTAGGAAGCTAAACACACTCACAGCTGATGTCAGAATGTATTTATGTGCTTCTTACCTAGGTCAGCGAGGAGGCTTTCAGGCGGTATGGTGCTGCCGAAGTCTTCCTGTAGATGATAGGCTCGGTGCAGGAGAGTCTCAAGCTTCTCCGCAAACTGATGATTGTGAAGCTCAGGCTGAAAATCAAATGGTGTGTTTTTATTTAGCAGCTCTTGCCGTTCTTCCGATGTTTATGAATAAGAGACATTTACCGAATGACGCTCCACGAGTTCTGATCCTTGCGCGGCGAGACTGTTTGATCCAGATGCATGGGAATGAGCTCTGTGCCTGATGTTTAAAGCAAGTTCCCATTTGCGCAGGGCTTCCTCAAACAGCTCCATCCCTGCACGAGAAAGAGACGAAAGAAGACCAACATCAGCTGCACATATTACAGTACACTTATGAAGGCTATATTGTGCTGTATGCTGTCAATTAAAAATTTAAATGTATTTTTTTTTTAAATGTAAATGTAATATTTTAAAATGTATTTTAATATTTTATTATTGTTTATATAACAGGATTATAATATATATATATATATATTTTTTATTTTTTTTTTTTAATTATTGTTTATATATTAGGATTTTAATATTTTATTTTATTTTTATATTTAATAAGTCTCTTATGCTCACCAAGGCTTCATTTATTAATTAAAAAATACAGTAAAATCAGCAATATTGCTAAAAAATATTAAATGTTATTACATTTTTTAAAAACTGTTTTCTATTTGAATATATTGTAAAATGCAATTTATTCCTGTGATTAAAGCTGAATTTTCAGCATCATTATTCCAGTCTTCAGTGTCACATGATCCTTCAGAAATCATTCTAATATGCTGATATGCGTTTTTTTAATATATTATTGTAATTATTATTAATTATTATAATTATTAATAATTATTAATATTATCAATGTTGAAAACATTTGAACTAATTCATATTTTTGTGGAAAACATACCTTTTTTTTATTAAAATGTAATATTTCATATTTTAAAATTTTAAGATTTTAAAATTAAAATTAAAATTTTGTTCAAAAGCTTAGGCTCAGTAAGATTTTTTTAATGTTTAATAAGTCTCTTATGCTCACCAAGGCTTCATTTATTAATTAAAAAATACAGTAAAATCAGCAATATTGCTAAAAAATATTAAATGTTATTACATTTTTTAAAAACTGTTTTCTGTTTGAATATATTGTAAAATGCAATTTATTCCTGTGATTAAAGCTGAATTTTCAGCATCATTATTCCAGTCTTCAGTGTCACATGATCCTTCAGAAATCATTCTAATATGCCGATATGCTTTTATTAATATTACTATAAATTTTGAAAACAGCTGTACTAATTCATATTTTTGTGGAAACCGTGATTCATTTCTTTATTTGAATGTAATATTTAATATTTTAATTTATTTTAATATTTAAAAATTAAAATGTTAAAAGACACTACTGTTCAAATGCTTAGGGTCAGTAAGATTTTTTAACATTTTAATAAGTCTCTTATGCACACCAAGGCTTCATTTATTTAATTTAAAAAAATACAGTAAAATCAACAATATTGCTAAAAAATATTAAATATTATAAACTGTCTTCTATTTTAATATATTGTAAAATGTAATTTATTCCTGTGATGCAAAGCTGATTTACAGGCATCATTACTTCAGTTTTCAGAAATCATTCTAATATGCTGATTTGATGCTCAAGAAGCATTTTCTAATATTATCAATGTTGAAACTAGTTGCACTGGTTCATATTTTTGCACAAACCATGATACTTTTTTTCAAACGAAAGTTCAAAAGAACAGCATTTATGTGAAATAAAAGTCTTTTGAATCTTTAATGTCACTTTTGATCAATTTAATGCATCCTTGCTGTTAATTTCTTTCCAAAAATAAAGCATATGAAAAAGTATGCAGCGTGCATGACAATGCAATAGATCGCAATAGTAAACTACATTACCCATGAGATAGAGATTCTCAGCATTGGCATCCTCTCCGACTCCCGGCTCCTCTGCCACTGGCTCCGCCTCCCACGCCATCCCAGTGTTCACCGATTGGTTGGGAGAGGAGGGGACTCGCATCTGACGCAGATTCAAACGACATGGTTAAAAAAAACTGTCAGCTGAGAGGTATTAAAAAAAAAATTGAAGACAGCATGTGTAGCTCTGAGATTCACGTACAGAGGCGATGCTGTGTGAAGAGCTCGAGTGTTTGCTCTGAGCGAGAGATGAGACGCCACTGAGAGTGTCATTACTGCGGGTGCTGGGGCTCATCATCTGACGCCCTGGAACCGGACCTGAAAACAGACAAATGAACAAGTGAAAACAAAAATAATTGTATATAGCAATTTATAGGTGACAAATCAATAGATTTTAATTTTTTATTTTAATAAATGTAAGATTGGTGTAGTATACAGACATATTCTCGAAGCACCATAATTAATCTCATAAATATAAAATTTGGACGTTAAATTTAAGACATTTATTTTATATTTATAAAATATTAATTTAATATTGTATATCACAATATAACATTTTGGACATTAAATAATTATAATACTGTCACATTTGCTCAAAATAAACTGATTAATTCCATGAAAATGGTCACAAAAAACTAATTTATGACTGTTTTTGGTGTAATAAACCTTGACTAAAATTATATTTTTATATGATTTAATTTATATAAAACTTCTAAATGTACTTGTATATCATAATATTTTATTTTCAATTAAATTAAAAATGTAAAATACTACAAAATTACTATAAAAACACGGCCTCTTTAAAAGCAAAATACAAGCATCTGCTCACCTCTCTTGAGCGAGGCTGGCCGGCTAGTTCGGAGCAGCTGTTCTGGGATGCCCACAGGTTTCTGCGCTTCTTTACTGACTGCCTGCTTCCTCTTCCTGCCCCGTCTCTTTAACTGATGTGCGGTCAGTGCCAGAGCGACGCTGCCCAGAGCCGTGGCAAACAGCACCTTCTTTAGACTAGGGCTCAACTTCAGCTGAGAGAATATAGACTGAGAGAAAGATGGATGTGATGGAGAAAAGAGGATATCAGGAGAGAGGAAAACAGGAATCAATTATTGGCTGTATTTATTATTTAAAAAATAGAAACACTTTATAGCGGAAAGGGAATGAAATGACAATGACTGCATAGAATAACTGCAAGAATAATTGCAAAAATAAATACATAATTTATGGGTAAAAACGTGTTAAACTAAAACCACTAAAAATGGTTTGTGAAATAAAAATAACTGAAATAAAGCATAAATAAATAAGCTAAAACCTAAAACTCACTAAAATTAGGACTAAAATTTCTAAAACTAAACTAAAAATAATTTAAAATCCAAACATAAATATAAAAACAAATATTTCAATTTATTTAAAACATTTATTTTTTAATTAAAATTAAATCTGAAAAGATTACATTAAAAGTTCATTTTTATTTTAAAGCTAATTTTTCATTAGAATTTTTAATTGTAATAATTATTTCCTGAAAATGGTCAACTAACTAATTTAACACTGAAATTACAATTCTATGCCATTTGTTGTTTTTTTTTTATTATAATTTAAAATTATAATATTTATATTGAAAATTATGATATTAATACTGAAATACTTGCACATTCACTCAAAGTATTATATTGTATATTACCTCATATTTCTACAACTATACAAATATAATTTTTATATTTTTATTACAATAAAAATATTGTTATATATATTATATTTTATTCTATTTGTTGTATTTTTATATTATAATTTGAATTTTTAACTTTTATAACATAAAATTGTGAGCATTGAAAAAATGTAAATACTTGCACATTCACTCAGAGTATGATATTTTGTATTACTTCATATTTCTACAATTCTAATTTAAAATGATAATATTTTAATATTACAATATAACATTATGGACAATAAATTGGCTCTAGCCTGATTATTTTTAATAAAAAAATTATCACAAAATTGTAAAAACATGTTAAATCCTGTTTTATTATTGTAAACTGAAACTAGCAAACAAAATAAAAGAAAATCGCTAACTAAAATAAAACATAAATAATATAAAATATAAATATTAAAGGAAGACTTAAACATTAAAAAGGGTAATTTGCTGTAATAGATATTTTTTTATTTTAAATAATTTTAATAATTTAATAAAAATCAGTTAAAGCTAAAAATAAAAATATATATTTGCTACAAAGAAAAATGATAAACAGACATAAATAAAAATTTATTTATTTATTTATTATTTATTTATTTATTTTGAATAAAGCATTGTTACAGTGATGCTAGGGTGTTATAGGTGGTATTAATAGTGTTAAATAGACCCGCGAACATAAACCTTCACTTTAATTCGACAGCTGACAGTATAAAGTCCAAGACCTGTGCGGTATCAGCATTTTTCCACGTTTCTTTTTGTTTGTGTGTAAGGAGCAGCTGCGAGGTGTGTGATCATATAAACAGAGGTGTGTTATTGTGTTCTGTACCTGTCCAAAGGTGGAATACAGGAACACAGGTATCTCAGCCACTGTCATGGCTAAGGCCTGCATGATGGACATGCCCTCCGCACTTCTGATTGACATCTCAGCTCCGCCCCTCCCACCTGCAGATGCCTTCACATCCGAGTCACTCCAAACAGATTCTGGAAGTTCAGTTCTGTCCTCTGGTCTGGAGATCAGCAGGACTCATCCAGAAACACAGCATTGACATGTTGTTCATTTTTGTTGCCTTGGAGACAATGAAAACACGTTTTATATTGTTCAAGTGGTTTAGATTAGAAGCTTTGCTTATATACACAGACTGAAAGACATCATATGCAAAACATCTGTCAATATTGGCAATTTAGAAAAGACATTTAGCACCTCTGGCATTTACATACAACAATAAAAACTTCATTTGACCATGTTTTTTCTCAGAAATCTAAAGGTTTATGTTGAGAACTCAATATACTGTATGTGATACAGTACACAACAACCTGCAACTACAACATACATGAATATCAGAAGTCACTGACTGATTGTGAACGAGCAGAATCTGTTTATTTTACGTAATTAATCAAATTATTATTTGTTTATTTTGTTATTTATGCTCATTCATAAATCAACTTGCCCCTCTGTGTACATGTCCTTAAACAGCAGCAGCACATTAGCTTAGCTAAACACATACACACACACACCAGGCTCTTTTAAGACAGTTTCCAGTCACAAAAGCATTTATATATACATAAAGCGGAGTTAAGATCAGACACATTATAGCAGCCTTACATGCAATACTAAAAGTGAAATAATGAAAAGCAGCCCACACTCACTTTCTCCTGGTTTGGAAGGACATTTTCATTCCGCATTGCACACACTAACCTGTGATTTCCTGGTGGGCGGGGCAGAGTTTTGAGCTACAGCGGAAACTACCTATAACAGCTTTAGATGGTTCAGCGGTAACCAATCGGGTAAGAGGAGGGAAAGACGCAACGCGTTGGATATCCAATGACATCAACAGTCGCGACGCGACTCTTGCCTCTACATAAACTGACATCTGACCGAGCTCATTTTATTATTATTAATAATAATAATAATTTGTAAAGTATTAATAACATTACGATACAATATACATTAGCCCACAGTCATCAAAAGTGGAAATAACACAAAATAACAAAACGATATTTTATTAATTTAATTTCACAGTAGTAACAGTCCCTGTTGTAATGTATTATTTTAGCAGTTACCATGATAAAAGGAAAAATGCTGATGAAAAATTATATTTTTTATTTTGTTTATTCTAAAACCTGTGAAATTTTAGTTAGATCCCGAGTTATTTACATTCTATCAACGTCTCGTTTAAATAATTAAATAAATGTTTTTATTTATTTAATATACTTACTATTAATATTATTACTTATGTAATAATTCCTCATATTTTCCAAGAAATATCGAATTGAAATAATCTATGTTATTATTATTATTATTATTATTATTATTTTATCTGAATGCAACGAGCACATTTTAATAATAATAATAATAATTATTATTATTATTATTATTAGCATTATTATTATAATTTGTAAAATATAAAACATTACAATTATACGTAATATACACTGTATGATAAAATATTTATCACAGTCATTGAAAGTGGAAATAACACAAAATAACAAATATTATTATGATATTTAAATATTAATGATATTTTATTTTATTATATTTTTTACAGTAGTAACAGTATCTATTCAGTTAAGGGAAAATGCTGATGATAAAGTATGATACATTTTTTTACCCTTTTTTTAAACATAATAATCCAAATTTTTTTCATATTCCCATATTTTCCAAATTATACAGAATTTGAGCAATCTATGCTTATTATTATTATTATTATTAGATCTGACTGCACCGAGCACATTTTAATTTGTAAAATATAAATAACATTACGATTATATGCAATATACATTGTAAGATAAAATATGCAATATTCATCACAGTCATTGAAAATGGAAATTTTGGAAACATGATATTTTGTTATTTTTACAGTAGTAACAATACCTGTTGTAATGTGTTATTTTACCAGTCACCAAGATAAAAGGGAAAATGCTGATAATAAGGTATGATATATTTTTTATTTTGTTTATTCAAAAACCTGTGATATTTTAGTTAGACGCCGAGTTATTTACGTTCTATTAATGTTTAAATACTTAAATCTAAGCTTTTATTATTATTATCATTATTATTAGTAATATTATTATTCCCCCAGCGTCGGACTCAGAGGCGGAACTAAAATCGCAGCAGGGTTTACAGTCGGAACGTAAATATCTGCGTGTCAAGGAAAAATGTGAGAAGGCTAATCTTACAGCTAATTATGTTGTTACCTATTGTTTTCGTGCTCTCTATGTGCAAATGTGCGGTTACAGTTAGGGCACATAAAAACATAATGAATGGCTGTATAATGATTTCATAATGTGTGTTGCGATAAAAAAGTTTCGTTTTGTCAGCAGGTTTCATTCTGTAATCAAGAGCCACAGTAGTCAAGATATTTACGTTCTGTTATTCCTACAGTGGATATTAACAAATTGTTATTATTTTTACAGTACTGTACACGCGTATACATTAACATATGTGTGTTTAATCAGTTAACGTGATACGTTTTTCGTATTTTCTCAAGGAAAGTGAGGGTTTCTTCCCCAGTTGAGCGCCTGGGTTGGAGCTTCAGCCTCAAAAGGACATGAAATCCCTGGTACCTGTTTCATATTCTATAGTATAACTGGAAATGTGCAATAAATATATTGTATTATTATGAATTAAACTCCAGTGGGGGTTTAATCATCAGCTGGCTGGCAATATGCCTCAACACGTTTCAGCAACAGATTTTTGGCAGATTTTGTGTTTTGTGCTTACTTTCTTATTGTGAACCTGTTCATTTCTTTACTTTTAGCGCGATTAAACTGGCAGCGTATTGTCGCCTTCCATTGGCAGCTCAGACAGACGCGAGAGCGCTCCGAGTGTAACGCGTTCTCTACCACTCTTGCTACAAGGAATTATATTATTTCATGATCATTAATATCTTCTTATGGGTCTAGTCTTTTAATTTGCCGACGTTTTATGGAGTTTTATTATAAACTAGATAAAAAAGTTTGTCAAGACAAACTTTAAGTTGGCTTGAGAAAGCCGGAACAGAAAGTTTTAAAGAGTTTGAAAAGTTTATAAAGCTTAAAAAGCTCAAGAAGTTTTAAAAAGTTTTAAGTTTGGTTTTCAGTCTGAAATAGTTTGAATTCTAAAGTAGTTTTAAAAGGTTAACGTTTGGATGTTTTGAAGGCAATAGAATGTTGTTAGCATGTTATTAACATGATTAACATGTGACTAGCATGATGTTATAATGATTAGCAAGGTACTAGCATGTTGTTAGCATGCTTATAGGATTATTAGCAAATTACTAGCATTTTACTAGCATGGTGCTAACATAATTAGCAAGTTACTAGCATTTTGGTAGCATGATTAGCAAGTTAGTAGCATGTTGCTAGCATGATTGTAGCATGATTAGCATGTCTTTAGCATGTTATTAGCATGATTACCAAGTTACTAGCATGATTAGCATGTCGTTACCATGTTATTAGCATGATTAGCAAGTTACTAGCATGTTGCTAGCATGTTTCTAGCATGACTAGCAAGTTACTAGCATGTTGTTAGTATGGTTAACAAGTTACTAACATGCTGCTAGCATGATTAGCAAGTTACTAGCATGTTGGTAGCATGATTAGCAAGTTACTAGCATATTACTAGCATGTTACTAGCATGATTAGCAAGTTACTAGCATGTTTCTAGCATGACTAGCAAGTTACTAGCATGTTGTTAGTATGGTTAACAAGTTACTAGCATGTTGGTAGCATGATTAGCAAGTTACTAACATGTTGCTAGCATTTTTCTAGCATAACTAGCAAGTTACTAGCATGTTGTTAGTATGATTAACAAGTTACTAGCATGTTTCTAGCATGATTAGCAAGTTACTAGCATGTTGGTAGCATGATTAGCAAGTTACTAGCATGTTGCTAGCATGTTTCTAACATGACTAGCAAGTTACTAGCATGTTACTAGCATGATTAGCAAGTTACTAACATGTTGCTAGCATGTTTCTAGCATGACTAGCAAGTTGCTAGCATGTTGTTAGTATGATTAACAAGTTACTAGCATGTTTCTAGCATGATTAGCAAGTTACTAACATGATAAGCAAGTTGCTAGTATGTTTCTAGCATGATTAGCAAGTTTGTAGCATGTTGCTACCATGATTGTAGCATGATTAGCATGTCGTTAGCATGTTATTAGCATGATTACCAAGTTACTAGCATGATTGTAGCATGATTAGCATGTCATTAGCATGTTATTAGCATGATTAGCAAGTTACTAGCATGTTGTTAACATGATTAACACGTTACTAGCATGTTTCTAGCATGATTAACAAGTTACTAGCATTTTGCTAGCATGATTAGCAAATTACTAGCATGATTCTGGTTGCTAGGCATAGATAGATAGATAGATGAGTTTGAATGAGTTTAAATGGATTAGAAATACAGTACATAGAAGGGAAGTTTGATTGAGTCTCAAAGGATTCTGGGAGTTTTGACAGTTGGAATTTGAAAAGTGTTGCTCATTTGAACATTCCGTCAATGTAAGTCTATGGGATTTTTCCCAATTTTAATCGCCATTTTTAGGAAAACCGTAAGTCCGATCAGTTAAAAAAGATACAGCAACTAACTTCAGATCAGTCTGAAGATCTGGGCTGCGTTTGGAGTTTGTAGAGTTAAAGCTCTAGGACGAGTTAGTGTCGACAGATTTAGTCTCAGAAGAAAATAGCAAATCAGTAAGTTGGCTTTCTCAAGCCAGCTTAATAAAGTGTTTAAATGGCCGTGATTTCAACTGGCAGCTTATTGTAGCTTCCACTTGTAGTTCAGACAGCCGCGAAAGCGCTCCGAATGTAACGCGTTCTCTACCACTCTTGCTACAAGGAATTATATTATTTCATGATCATTAATATCTTCTTATGGGTCTAGTCTTTTAATTTGCCGATGTTTTATGGAGTTTTATTATGAACTAGATGAGTAAAGTTTAAGAACAAACTTTAAGTTGTCTTGAGAAAGCCTAGCTGAAAGTCTGAAGCAGTTGTACAAGTATGAAAGCAGCTAGCATGATTTAACACATCACTTACATGATTTAACATGTTGTTAACATGTTTTAGCATGATTAGCTTGTTGCTTGTATTTTTATAGGCTGATTACAATGTTGTTAGCATAATTAACATGTTGTTAACATAATAGCAATGATTAGCATGTTACTAGCATGTTTTCTAACATGGCTAACATGTTACTAGCTTGTTGTTAATATGTTTCTAGCATGATTAGCATATCACTAGCATGTTATTAACATGATTGGCATGTTGTTAGCATGATTAGCATGTTACTAGCATGTTGCTAGCATGATTAGCAAGTTACTAGTATGTTGCTAGCATGATTAGCAAGTTACTAGCATGTTATTAACATGATTGGCATTTTGTTAGCATGATTAGCATGTTGCTAGCATGATTAGCAAGTTACTAGTATGTTGCTAACATGTTTTTCTAACATGGTTAGCATGTTACTAGCATGTTGCTAGCACGATTAGCATTATACTAGCATGTTGTTAGCATGTTTCTAACATGGTTAGCATGCTGCTAGCATAATTAGCAAGTTACTAGCATGTTGCTAGCATGATTAGCATGTTACTAGCATGTTGTTAGCATGTTTCTAGTATGATTAGCATGTAACTAGCACGTTGCTAGCATGATTACCAAGTTACTAGCATGTTGTCAGCATGATTAGCATGTTACTAGCACGTTGCTAGCATTTTTCTATCATGATTAGCATGTTACTAGCATGTTGCTAGCATGATTAGCAAGTTACTAGCATGTTGCTAGCATGATTAGCATGTTGCTAGCATGTTGTTAGCATGATTAGCATGTTATTAGCATGTTGTTAGCATGGTTCCAGTATGATTAGCATGTTACTAGCATGTTGCTAGCATGATTAGCACGTTACTAGCATGTTGCTAGCATGATTAGCAACCTACTAGCATGTTTCTAACATGATTAGCATGTTACTAGCATGATTAGCAAGTTACTAGCATTTTGCTAGCATGATTAGCATGTTATTAGCATTTTGTTAGCATGGTTCCAATATGATTAGCATGTAACTAACATGTTGCTAGCATTATTACCAAGTTACTAGCATGCTCAGCATGTTACTAGCATGTTGCTAGCATGATTAGCATGTTGTTAGTATGTTTCTAACATGATTAGCATGTTACTAGTATGATTTAGATAGCTCGATAGATTAGAAATATTAGAAATATTAGAGCGGAAGCTTAAATGAGTCTAAATGGATTAGAAATAGTACATAGAAGGGAAGCTTGATTGAGCCTCAAGGGATTCTGGGAGTTTGAAGAGTGTTGGCTCATTTGAACATTCCGTCAATGTAAGTCTATGGGATTTTTGGTGGCTTTGATAGTCTGGTTTCAGCGAGAGCGACAGAGAACGCGTTATACTCGCAGAGCGGGTTGTGCGGTTGATACTGCCAGCCACCAGCCCGCCACTGGCAGGTCACATGACCTGCAAGAGGAAGACTGGCTCCTGCCAGCCAGCTGAAGATTGAACCCCCTCTCTTAAACTCTTTAATGCCCTTCATCCCTCAGCGGATTCTCTGGATCTGCCTCCTCCTCCTCGCTGTGTGTCTGCTAATATGGTACAATCTTGTGATGAGGTCTAGACTTGCCATCAGAACAGGCCTGCGTGGTTACGTGAGGGTTCATCCCAACACTCGCTCAATGCCATACGTAAGCAGCGTTCCATCTTTGACCTTTTGTACAAGTTTTAGAATAGCTCACCCAGAAGTTATCAAACATGAGTGTTGTTTTTGACCAGATAAGAGTGATGGCATGTAATGTGTTTTCAGTTCCTGGACTTCCGCTGTGGCCGCTGTGCCGTGGTGTCCAGTTCCGGGCACGTGCTGAGCAGTGGACGGGGTCAGGAGATCGACCGACAGGACTGTGTGATCCGGATGAACGTGGCGCCCACGCTCGGGTACGAGGTCGATGTGGGGAACAGGACCAGTTTGCGTGTGGTCTCTCACACCAGCGTGCCACACCTGGTACGGCAGCAGGGCCATTTCTTCGGGCGAGAGGCGGAAACTAGATACGTCATTTGGGGCCCTGAGAAAAACATGAGACAGGATGGAAAGGGGAAAACCTTCAATGCACTAGTGATGCTGGCTAGGAAGTATCAACGTACACACATCTACACCGCCACCAGAGACAAGGTTCAGCACTGTGACAACGTCTTTCAAAACGAGACGGGCAAAAACAGGCAAGTCGTCCTTTATTCTATCATCTTTATTTTGTAAAAAAAAATAATTGTAAATGTAGTAAATGAATCCCTTTATCTCTGGCAGGATGAAATCGGGGGCATTTCTCAGTACAGGGTTTTTTACAATGATTTTGGCTCTGGAGATGTGTGACAGTATTTTGGTTTATGGAATGACAGATGGCTCTTACTGCAGGTGAGTTCAGTTGTTTGAGTTTAGTTTAAAAAAATAAAAAATAAAATACAATAGAAAATATACATATATAAATAAAATAAAAAAAAAAATATAATAATTTTCATATACACACATACTGCTGATTAATGTTTTTAAATAGGTTTTTCTGCTCATCAAGGCTGCGTTTATTTTATTTAAAAATACAGAAAAAAATATAATATTGTGAAATATTATTGCAATTAAAAATAGTGGTTTTCTACTTTAATATACTTTAAAATAGAATTGATTCCTGTGATCCAAAGCTGAATTTTCAGCATCGGTTTTCCAGTCTTCAGTGTGACATGATCCTTCAGAAAGTATATGCTGATATTTTTGGAACCTGTGATACTTTTTTCAGGATTCTTTGATGAATAAAACATTAAAAAGAACTGCATTTACTTAAAATAGAAATCTTGTGTTATAATATACACTACTGGTAAAAGTTTGGGTTCAGGACATTTTTTCTTTCTATCTTTCTTTGAAAGAAATTAATACTTTTATTCAACAAGGATGTGTTAAATTGATAAAAGTGATAATAAAGACTTATATTGTTAGAAAAGATTTGTATTTTGAATGATTTGAATGATTTCTGAAGGATCATGTGAAAGTAATGGCTGATGAAAATTCAGCTTTGCATCACAGAAATAAAATATATTTTAAAGTATATTAAAATAGAAAACTTTTATAAAATTTCATATCATTACATTTTGTCTGTGTCTTAATATAATACACATAATATATATATATATATATATGATATAAATTTTAATTAATTATGTATGTTTCGTCACAAATCTTTTCACCTTATAGACATACATTTACAGAAATACGCTGTAGAATGTATGTATAGACATGTTTATGTTTATAAACATTATAATTAATAATTTAATTAGAATATATTAATATAATTGTTACAATCATTCTCATGTGTGCAGAAAATAATTTATAAAATTACTAGATGTGGCTCAATATATTATGTAATGGACAGATTCATATTTTGAAGTGAATATTAATTAATTTATTAATATAAAAATATATTTATATATGAATTTAACATCCTGTGGGTTTACATTTGACTATGTATATTTGTGTATAGGATGCCTTTATGCATTTTTGCTTTTCTAAAATGATATTTCCTGTGTTTTGTCTTGATTACAGTAACGCCAACCACTCGTTTGTGCCGTACCACTACTACGAGCCGTCCCGTCTGGATGAGTGCCGCATGTACCGCGCTCACGAACACGCCAAGAGGGGCGGCCATCGCTTCATCACAGAGAAACTCATTTACAGCCGTTGGGCGTCTCAGGGGAAGCTGCAGTTTGTTTACCCATCCTGGTCAGCGCAGGAACATCAGCAAGACTAGTTTCAACCAGGTTCGACTTTGTGTGAAGATGTCGGTCAGGCTTCAGCAAACATTTTTCCTCGTGATGTCAGTTTCTGTTCATATCAAAAACCACTGCGGTTCTTTTATTGTGTGCATTTACTCATCAGTTGCTGCTTTGCCTTTGCTTATTCGGTAGAGGTTTATTCCTTCAGTCTTAAACATAATTCTGCAAAGTATTCTTCATAACGAGCCTTCTGCATTATTGTATTACTGACAAAGACATGACATGCTAATTTGTCTAGTTGCTGGTTTACTAGCACTTTCCATGGTCAACTACTGAAATACTAAACTCATCTGTGTGAGAAGACCTGAATTCAGAGCTCAAATGACATTTCAATACATTAATGTCAGATAATACCTCTTAAATAATCAGTTTATTCATAGCGATGATCATATGTTTTAACCACTATAAACTAATTGTGTGCAGTAAACTCAAGCTTAGTTAGCAGTAATTAGAGATAACTAACAAACAGGATAACTTGCTAGGGTGTTGCAGTTCATTTAGCAGATGTTACATTAAAATATTTGTACAGGGTTGTGCAACTTTCTATCCCTTCTCTTAAATTATTCATTTTTTACATGTAGTATTATCTTAGCTGTATAAATATAACATATAATATAATTATATAATTAATGATATAAATGCTCAAAACGTATAATACTACATGTAATTGCTCCGTTATGCAGTGTTAGATGTGGTCATTTTTCGTTATACATTTATCAGTATTTTCTATATTATTATTAATAAGTAATATTAAAGCAGCTATTTATTAGTTGACACTGATGATTTTATTATTAACACTGTGATTTCCTAACATTTCTTAGAAAAATGACATTTTTTTTAAAGGGGTCATCGGATGCCCATTTTCCACAAGTTGATATGATTCTTTAGGGTGTTAATGAAAAGTCTCTAATATACTTTGGTTAAAAATTCTCAATGGTTGTGTAAAACAACACCCTTTTTACCTTGTCAAAATCAGCTCTGCAAAAATCATCTAATTCTGGTCGAGGCTGCTTTAAATGCAAATGAGCTCTGATCGCCCCACCCCTCTCTGCTCTCTGTGGAGTGACGAGCCTGTTTACTTTAGCCGCGTTTAGCCGCTAAACTTGCTAACTAGCACATTATTAGGAAAGACGATCGCAAAGATTCATAAAAAAACCTTTATACTCACTTCTGCTGTAAGTAAAGCTGGATCAGGAATGATTCGCGCGAACATAGACGGATATATGTAGATCGGGAGGCGCATTCTCTACACAAACAAACGTAATCTACTGCATCTTCAGCGACTTAGATGTCGGGAGTAAATGACGACCACTGTGTTCATTATTACATCCAGCAACACAACACCTCAATCGCTCAGTTCTTGTCTAACTTACATCCCTGCTCCGGCATCAAAACATGGAGGTCGGACTGTTACAACTGATCTTAGGTAAGACGCTCATGTCAATCAACTATCGTGGGAGTGGCCTCTGTGCGTGTGACACAACAACGTCAGGCATCTAAGAGTGGCTCGATTTGAAAAAGGGGATATTATTTTTACAGATTAATTAAAAACCACTGCATGGATTTTTATCATTACAGGGTAGATGTGTACATACACTGCCAACACACATTAATGTTCAAACAACATGTAAAAGTGAACTTAGCGTCCGATGACCCCTTTAAGCATTTAACATTCTCATTTCATCAACAAAACTATGTGCATGTTTTTCCAAGAAAGTTTTTCCCTTTTTACCTTTTGCTTTGATTGCACTTTTTATTTTGTTTTTTTATGTGTGTGTGTTTATAGAGAATTTTGTCATTCGCCATCTAACCTAAGAGGGTTAATTTCTATTTTTACTTAAAGGTTTTCTGTAAGGATGAGAGAAAAGGTACTGTGCTTTTATGATTATATACATTTATTTTTGTATTTATTTCAAGGTGCAAAATGTTACTGTGGAACAAAACTGTTATTTTCGATATTTTAATATTGTATGCATGTGTTTGCATAAAATGGTTTTTGGTGCTTGTTTTGTCTTAGTATTAATATATAATGAGGTCACATTATGAATTAATATCATGAAATGATATTAAATTTAATGTGTATTTTATTTTATTTTTTTTACATTGGATTATGTCATATTTTCAACTACTCTGTATTTGATGCATAGGCTAATATGAGTTTCCAGTGAAAATTACTTTGTAATAAAACTAATGTTTTATTTCTTTTTACTTTAAAATTAAAAAGTAAGAGATCCTTACACACATCATTTGATGAAATTACTGTGTAATTCTTTAATGATGGTTTGACCTGTGATGACTCTTGCTCTGTATCTCAAATTAAAATCACCAGTTAATAAACTAAGCATTATTTTAATTTAATATGTATTTGTTTTGTATTACATATTTTGTTGTTGTTGTTGTTGTTGTTAATTATATACCATTAATATAACATTTTGAATGTTTTTTTAAAGAAGTCTCTTCTACTATTTGCTCAGTACAGCAAAAACAGTACAATTCTGAAATATTTTTCATATTTAAAATAAATCTTTTCTACTTAAGTATATTTTAAAATTTTATTTATTTCTGTGATTTCAAATCTGAATTTTTAGCATCATTACTCCAGTCACATGATCCTTCAGAAATCATTCTAATATTCTGATTTGCTGCTCAAAAAAAAACATTTTTTATTATTATGTTGAAAACAGCTGAGTATCATTTTTTCAGGTTTCTTTGATGAATTAATTTCTATGATTTCTTTCCCCAAAAAATAAATAGCTTTTGAATGGTATAATGTATAATGTTACAAAAGCTTTTTATTTTAGATAAATGCTGATCTTTGCATCTTTTTTTAATATATATATTATTTTATTTTATTTTTTTGTTAATTATATACCATTTATATAACATTTTTAATGTTTTTTTAAAGAAGTCTCTTCTACTATTTGCTCAGTACAGCAAAAACAGTACAATTCTGAAATATTGTTAATATTAAAAATAAATGTTTTCAACTTAAGTATATTCTAAAATTTAATTTATTTCTGTGATTTCAAATCTGAATTTTTAGCATCATTAATCCAGTCACATGATCTTTCAGAAATCATTCTAATGTTCTGATTTGCTGCTCAAAAAAAAAAAAACATTTTTTATTATTATGTTGAAAACAGCTGAGTATAATTTTTTCAGGTTTCTTTGATGAATAGAACATTATAAATGTCTTTATCATCCATTTTGATCCATTTAAAGCAGCCTTGCTAAATAAAAGTATTAATTTCTATGATTTCTTTCCCCAAAAAATAAAAAGCTTTTGAATGGTATAGTGTATAATGTTACAAAAGCTTTTTATTTTAGATAAATGCTGATCTTTGCATCTTTCTATTGAACAAAGAATACTAAAAAAAATGTACTCAATATTTAAATATTGCTAATAATAATAAATGTTTCTTGAACAGCAAATCAGCATATTAGAATGATTTCTGAAGGATCGTGTGATGCTGAAAATGTACCTTTGATCACAGGAATAAATTACATTTTAAAATATATTCAAATAGAAAACAGTTATTTTAAATAGTAAAAATATTTCAGAAATTAACTGTACTTTGAATCAAATAAATGCAGGCTTGGTGAGCAGAAGAGACTTAAAAAAATACTGTTCAAAAACTTTTGACTGGTAGTGTGTATATCAAATTGCGTTTATTTCATATTCAGTATATTTTTACAATTTTTAATAACTGTTTTTTAAAATGTTATTTATTACACCATTTGTCCACATGATCCTTCAGAAATCATTCTAATATTCTGATTTTCTGCTCAAAAAAAAACCCGTTTTTTATTATTATGTTGAAAACAGCTGAGTATAATTTTTTCAGGTTTCTTTGATAAATAGAACACTATAAATGTCTTTATCATCCATTTTGAAAATGTACCTTTGATCACAGGAATACATTACATTTTAAAATATATTCAAATAGAAAACAGTTATTTTAAATAGTAAATATATTTCAGAAATTAACTGTACTTTGAATCAATTAAATGCAGGCTTGGTGAGCAGAAGAGACTTAAAAAAAAATACTGTTCATAAACTTCTGACGTAGTGTGTATATCAAATATGCGTTTATTTCATATTCAGTGTATTTTTACAATTTTAAATAACTGTTTAAAATGTTATTTATTACACCATTTATCCGCTTGATCCTTCAGAAATCATTCTGATTACCTATGTTGACAACGCTTTAATTGTCGTCGCGTCCACAGCGTGTGGGAGCGTTTTGATTGGTCGCTTCGCTGCTGGCGTCAGGAGCGTTCCGTTGTGAGCGTGTCGCGTTTGCTGCGCATGCGCAAACGCTCCTCCGGCGGAGATTTATTATGAGACGGCGAAAGGATTGATGTTAGTGATGATGATGATAACGCTGCGCGGATTCAGCAACATCCAGAATAAAGCCCTGACGCATCGGTAAGAATCGTCGTCCGGTTGTTTATATTCGCTCAGATGTGACGAGCCGTCAATCGGTTTATTCTGCAGATCAGACGCTGCTTTATCCTGATGATCGCAGCAGCTTACATGGGCAGCATCACACACAGATGCTTTACGATGTGTTTTTTCTTCAACGCATGTCTATAATGTGTGTGAGAACAGCATTTTGATTGATAACACCGTAATTATCTACATAAATGTGTTTATTTCAGGCAAATGGCCTGTATGGGTTCACAAAGGCCCTGGAGGTATGACTTATGATAGGTTTTAATATTTTTAAGACATTGCATTAAAAAAAAAAACACTAAACATTAGGTATTTTATCGTATTTTAGCTTTATAACCTTATTCAAATATATTTAAACTAAGAGATGTTAGGTTTTAAAGTTTTAAAGGTGTCTGATATATAATATTCTGTGTGTTTGTCTCCTGTCAGAATAAAGTCTGATGTTTTTTTGTTTTTTTTAATCACTAATTTAAATAATAAATCATTATGGCTTGTGTAAATCTGTAAATTCTATATAGAATTGGTGTATAACTTACACAAAGTGTTTTTTTTGGCACAGAAAGATGGTGCAATTTCTCTTTTTTTCTCTAGGCATGAGCATTGAAACCTGATAGAAGTGTAGCAGGAGAATGAGACTGCGGTTTGTAGATAAAGTGAGTAGAAAAACCCTTAAAATATATATTTTTAAGTTATATACACTATAGTCAAAAGTTAATTATTAGTAATTATATTTTGATTAATTTTTAATGCATTTAAAATGTCATCACAAGAATAAATTGCAATTCAAAATATTTTAAAATAGAAAACAATTGTTTGAAATAGTTCTTTAAACTGTGTGGTTTTCAGCAATCAATAATCAATATAAAATACCTGCTGCTATTTTTGCAGTTTATCATTTTTTAATATATTCTGATAAAACAGAAAATCATACAGATAATTATCAGATTATGTGGAGCTTGAAAGTTGCTTTTGTATGTCACAATGCTAATCTGATTTCTAGTAGTTTTCTCAAGTGTTTATGTATAATATGACTTTGTCTTTGGTAAGTAAGATGATGAGCTCATGTGTGTTTCCTCAGCAATGGCAGCAGGGGCAGCGGATGGTGATTTATGGGGCGGTCTTCCTCATCATGACCCTCCTCATCCTCTACAGCTCCAACAGCTCAGCTGATCTTTACAGCTCCTTTAAAGTCACAGAGTTTCACCACGCCATCAAACACACCAACCTTAAGAAATGGGCCGGGAAGGAGGGATATGTTCCTGTTTATGGCAACAAGGTGATCCTGAAATTTTTACAAATAATATTTCCAACCCATCCTGTAAAAAAAAAAAGAAAAAAAAAAAAGAAAAGCTTTTTTCTGGTCAAATATATGCATATTTAAATATTATTAAATATTAATAAATATTAAATATAAATAAATATATAGCCATGCATATATATTGGCTAGAATTTTAAATTCTTAAAAATTTAATTCAAAATGTATTTAAAAAAATGACTTTTTATTTTGCACAATATATGTATGTTTACTTTGAAAATTAATGAAAATGGATAGATAAAAAAGTAAATAAATACAATATGCAAAAAATTTAAGTTAACTGTATAATTAATTATATTAATTAACAATAAAATAATTAATTAAACTTAATTAAAAACAATGACATTTCTAAAAAAAACAATTATTTTAGAATAATTATATTAATTAAATATATAAATATATTTTAACATCTATATTAGCATTTTTATTAACCTTTTTTTGTATATTTTGAAATATTTGTCTGAATATTATTATTTGCTGTATGGGAAAAAACACACTAGTATTCTTAAATAAATTATCGATTAATAATTAATTATATAATTAACGATAAGAATTAATAATACCATTAAATAATTAATAAACATTAATTTTAATTTTAATTTTAATAATCATTTAAAATCTATGTTAGCATTATATTGTTGACCTTTGTTTTTGTATATTTTGAAATATATGGAAAAAAAGACTCTTAATTCTTAAAATAAATGGTAATTATACAAGTTTTAAAAAATATTATTATAATGAATTAAATATCTAAATATATTTTAACATCTATATTAGCATAATACTTTTTGGCCATTTTTGTATATTTTAAAATAAATTTAAAAATATGTCTGAAAATATATATTATTTGCTGTATGGAAAGAAACACACTAGACTTATTTATTAAATTATGGATTGATATCTAATTAATTATACAATTAATAATAAAATAAAATAATTAATAAAAAATAATTTAAAATAATAAATCAAAAAATAGAATAAATATATTTTAATATCTATAGAAGATTATTAGACTATTTTTTGTATATTTTGAAATATATTTTAAAACATTTGCAGTATGTAGAAATATAAACTAATTCGTAATAAAATAAATTATGAATTATTCAAGTTTTTAAAAAATTATAATAATTAATTAAATATATAAATATATTTTAACATGTATATTAGCATTGTAATTTTTGGCCATTTTTGTGTATTTTAAAATACATTTAAAAATATGTCTGAAAATATATATTATTTGCTGTATGGAAAGAAACACACTAGACTTATTTATTAAATTATGGATTAATATCTACTTAAGTATACAATTAATAATAAAATAAAATAATTAATAAAAAAAAAAAAAGAACTATTTAAAAATGGTAATTAATTAATTAAAATATAAATCTCTTTTAATATCTATAGTAGAATGATATTTTTGACTATTTTCTGTATATTTTGAAATATATTTAAACACAATTGCAGTATGGAAAAAAATAATCTCTTAATTCGTAATAAAATAAATAATGACTTTGAAGTAAAAAAAAAAATATAACAATTAAATATATAAATATATTTTAACATCTATATTAGCAATATATATTTGTATATTTTGAAATACCTTTAAAAATCTGAAAATGTATATTATTTGCTGAATTGTTATTTCAGAGCATGAACCTGCACTGCCGTCAGTGTGCATTAGTGACCAGCTCTAGTCACGTGTTGGGGACTCACGCCGGAGACGAGATCGACCGTACGGAGTGCATCATCCGCATGAACGATGCCCCGACCACTGGCTACGAATCGGACGTGGGGAACCGGACCAGCGTGCGCGTTGTGGCTCATTCCAGCGTATTCCGGGTGGTTCGCAAACCTGCCGAGTTCCTTAATCGCACAGAGAGCCCTGCCATCATATTCTGGGGCCCGTCGACGAAGATCGGCCGTGACGCAAAGGGAACGCTGTACCGGCTGATCCAGAGAGTCAGTATGACCTACAGTAACCTGTCCTTCTTCTTCATTCCACCCGGCAAAATGCAAAAGTTTGACACGCTGTTTCAGAAAGAGACCGGCCGAGACAGGTAAACACCTTCACTTCATATACTTTCATTTGTTTTCAGTGTTGTTTTGATTGTTACATTTGTAATATTTGTTCTAGCAGGGCTGAGCGATAAAGACAGAATATGATTTTTCCATATCATTAGATAGTGAAATGTATTTGAATATTAATTTTAATATTATAATATCGAAATGCACCTCACATGTTTCTTAGACCTCAAAAATGAATGTACACATAACTTGTTTGTTTACAGGTATGCTGCCTTTTAATTTAGGGCATGAAATTGGTCATGAAATTGTATTTATTTATTTATTTATTTAAAAATTCTGTGTTTTATGATTTAATACAAAGTTATCATCAAAAATAGTGTCTAATGAAAGTAATTTATTAAAACTTAAACAATTGTATCAATCTTTAAAAATGTAATCAAAATGATAATATAACAGGTCATTTATGACAAACATTGCATTTTTATTTTTTGTTACAACAACAGTTACATTTATGTACTATTATAGTTTTTGTTCATATTTTTAATTACATTGTAATTTTCTGTTTTTATTTTTAGAGTTTTAGTAATTTTCTGCCATCATTTTTTAATGTCTATTTTTATTATGTTTTAATTGTTTGTTTATTTAGTTTAATGACAATAATAAATGCTATCTTAGTTTGTTTTTCTTTTTAGTTTTATTTATTGATAATAAAACCTACAACATGGTTAAAATATCTTGGTTGTATGCTATTTATTAATAATAATAATAATAATAATCATAATAATAATAATGTCAATATTGTAAAAATTGTTTTTAATTTTGCAAATGTATTTATATATTTATTTTTATAAATAATATTGATTTATCACTCAGCCCTAATTAGTTTTTTTTTATTGTATTGAAATACAAATAAAAATATATGGCGAAATTAGGTAAACTTAAGTAAAAAATTAATTGTAATAATAAGATAAAATAATTTCAATTATTTAAAAAATAATACATTTAATAATAATAATAATGTCAATATTGTGAAGTTGTATTTAATTGTGCGGATGTTTGTTTTATTATTATTTTTTTTACTCAATATTAATTTATCACTCAGCCCTAATTTGTTTTTATTGTATTGTAATATAAATAAAATATATATGAAAAAATAAAGTAAACTTAAGTATATAATTAATCATAATTATGAATAAAATAATTTCAATTATTTTAAAAAATACTACATTTAATAATAATATATTTAAATATATGAATATATATCAGCATCTATACACAAAGAGCACTAATTAGTTCTTTATTGTATTGTTTGAACATTGTTAAATTGCTGTATTTTTCAGTGTTTGTTATTGTTTCACAGAAAAAAGTCTCAGTCCTGGTTAAGCACGGGCTGGTTTACCATGGTCATTGCAATAGAGATGTGTGACAACATAAAGGTTTACGGGATGGTGCCGCCAAACCATTGTGGGTAAGAGAAAATAATTCAACCTTCAAAAGGTGGAGTTTTTAAAAATGAGCTGATGTTGTCCCTGAAATATCATTTCCTGAATTGTGTTTCCTGCAGGAAGCATCCTCAGCCCAAACGGCTGCCCTACCACTATTACAAACCCAGAGGTCCAGACGAGTGTGTGACGTACCTCCAGAACGAAAGAGGGCGCCGTGGATCACACCACCGCTTCATCACTGAGAAACAGGTATTTGCGCGCTGGGCCAAGCAGTACAACATCAGCTACAGCCACCCAACGTGGTGAGAAACACATCGGACACGATCCAAAACAATCCATCTGCCCGGTGAGTTGGAGCCAACATGGCGGCTTTCTGTACCTCTGTGACCTTTTGATCTAGAATGGCTGCTGGTTTCTCTTTGATCTGGATTAGTGACTGAGCCAAAATGGAGGCCATGCAGGATCCAAGAACAAGCCAAGTGTGGATAATCTTAGTTGATTGAACAGATGACGGAACGTTTATTGTCTTAAGCATGATGACATTATCAAAAACATCTACACGTTACTGCCGTAAAGTTTTCCTACGCCTTCTCTTACAGTTTTTCACCCATAATCGGTTGTTTCTCACAGAACGAAGGCCTTTTAGATAAGAATGAAAGAGAAATCCTTTATGTCAGTTGCCAAATGGAAGATTCACTTACATCCTGTGGTACAATCAACACATTTGAATGTTAGTCGTGTAAAACTACCAGAGAATAGGAATGAGAATTTAACAACTTTACAAGATTAAGAGTATGTTTTATTGTGTAAATAAAAAGTATGTAAATTGATATTCAAACAAATATTTTTACAAGTTTATATGGTTTTAAAATGCCCTAAAAAAGACAGTATTACAATAAACTATTTAAAAAACACACCTTTTTAAATGACCAGGTAAATGGCCATTTTTAATCATCATATTTAAATAACATTTTGTGTACTTTTTGGGAAGACTTTATACCTTTATGAATATGAAATCTGATCAGATGTCAGTCAGAGTTCTGGAACATTCTATAATTCCATTTAATATGGAATTTTATTCACTACAAGAACATGTCCGGGTCATTTTTTTGCCACAAAATTAGAAGAAAAATAAAGAAAACAAGGCCTGTGTAGGACCATTAATACGTTTTGTATTTTGACATTATTTCCATTTCATTTTAACACATTTCACAGCCATTTTTCATTACTGAAATTGAAATTTATTTAAATTGTACAGTATATGTAGATTATGTAAAGTATACTTTATTGTAATATTTGTTGCATTGAATGCAATATATGCTCATTTTAAAAAAAATGTCAGTGTATTGTGATTTTTATTACTGTATTATCTCATAATACTGAAGTGTTGTTATTGTTTACTAATACTATAACTACATTTTTACTTGAAATTAATCTGAAATAAAATAAAACAAAAATCAAGATGAAAAACTATTTTTATTTAAAACACTTAATGACATTTTGAAAAATTTAACCTTTTAATTTTTAATGCTACATTTTAAAAAAAAATACTAAAATAAAATTTGAATTTAAAATTATTAAAATTAAAATTCTATTTTCTGTTTATGTTAAAATAAAAAATAGAAATAATTCTAATTATCTAACAGACGAAAATACAAAACAAAGTTAATAAAACTTAAACCAAAATTAAAAGGAAAACTGATTCAAACATTAACTAATAAAATATTAAAGAAAATCTTAGAAATGTACTAAAATGACTAAAATAAAAAAAAAATAAATTGAAAACTAAAAATATAAAAATAAAAAAGCTTTTTAAAATAATCAATAAATACTGTAATAATTATGCCGTAATGTGATTTTTTTTTCCTGCAATGTAAATCGCATAATTCAATTATATAATTGGAATTTGCAAAACATCTTACTGGACCTAAAATAGGCATTTTAGAAAACAGTTACGTAGCAAGGTTTCACAAAATAAAACAGAGCAAATAAAGTGTAATGATATTAATAAAAACATTATTCTTCCGCCTTCCTTAGTAACGGTTGTGGTTGCAACAAAGTTGTTGCCGGGCAACATACAAATGTAATGTTTGTGGAGTAATTTACAACAGCTTAGAACAAGACTCAACCAATCAGAATCAAGGACCGGAACTATCCGTTTTATAATAAAGCAATAACCGTGAAGCCGTGGTTTATAACATTTATAACAGCTAAGGGTGTTTTCTCAGCTTTGCGTCATGTCTAACAATGCCCTTTAGCTGTTATAAACTCACTATAAACCATGGCTTCACAGGGGTTATTGCTTTTATTAAACGGCTATTCCATATACATAGCAAGGTTTCACAAAATAAAACAGAGCAAATAAAGTGTAATGATATTAATAAAAACATTATTCTTCCGCCAAACAATGTAGTTCCTTAGTAACGGTTGTGGTTGGAAGAAAGTGGTTGCCGAGCAACACACAAATGTAAACAAAGGTGTATGTTTGTGGAGTAATTTACAACAGCTTTGAACGTGGCTCAACCAATCAGAATCAAGGACCGGAACTATTCGTTTTATAATAAAGTAACAAACCCCAAGAAGCCATGGTTTACAGTGGATTTATAACAGCTAAGGGGCATTGTTCGGCACGATGCAAAGCAGAGAAAACCCCCTTAGCCGTTATAAATTCACTGTAATCAATGGCTTCACAGGGGTTATTGCTTTTATAAAACAGTTATTCCATATACGTAGTAAGGTTTCACAAAATAAAACAGAGCAAATAAAGTGTAATAATATTAGTAAAAACATTATTCTTCTGCCAAACAATGTAATTCTTCAGAAACGGTTGTGGTTGCAACAAAGTGGTTGTCGAGCAACATACAAATGTAAACAAAGGTGTATGTTTGTAGAGTAATTTACAACAGCTTCGAACGGGGCTCAACCAATCAGAATCAAGAACCGTAACTATCCGTTTTATAATAAAGCAATAACCCCCATGAAGTGAATTTACAGTGAATTTATAACAGCTAAGGGGGTTTTCTGAGCTGTATGTCATGCCTAACAATGCCCCTTAGCTGTTATAAATTCACTATTCACTATTCACTTTATAAAACAGCTATTCCATATACATAGTAAGGTTTCACAAAATAAAACAGAGCAAATAAAGTGTAATGATATTACTAAAAACACTATTCTTCCGCTAAACAATGTAGTTCCTTAGTAACGGTTGTAGTTGCAACAAAGTGGTTGCTGAGCAACGCACAGACGTAAACAAAGGTGTATGTTTGTAGATTAATTTACAACCGCTTAAAACATGGCTCAACCAATCAGAATCAAGGACCGGAACTATCCACTTTATAATATAATTTTTATTTCTTTTCTTTTAATTGTGGGCTGAAATATGACCTGGACGTATCATATAACCCAAGAAGTAAACAAAATATACTATATTCATACTCAACACCAACAATCACAAACATACTGTGTCGCCGGGTAAAGTGTGTCAGCGGTGTATAGAGGCCTTTCAATTTATTCAGACTTTTTACCAAGTAGTTGTAATGTTATTGATCAGTTGTACGACTTGAATTTCTCTGGCTACAGCTGTTAGTGTATAAACACACATTAGCTATTACACTAGAACTCGCTTCTGTTTCCAAATGAGTATTTCATTATGACTGTTGTAAATGCTCTGCTCTCATTGGATGCTGTTTCTGGCACTGTGCTTTCATTGGAGAACTCAAGTTGTCGTTGGTGATGGGTAGTGGTAGTCTGGGTAACGTACGTGCTGCTTTGAATGTCTTGCCTTCGAGTTGTACAAAAAACCCATAAATACAACCGCTCTGATTAATTTGCATTAAAGGGGTAGTACACACAAATTAAAATTTGCTGGAAATGTCCTCATCCTCAGGCCATCGAAGATGTAGTTTGTTTCTCAGATTTGGAGAAATGTAGCATTTCATCACTTGCTCACCAATTGATCCTCTGCAGTGAATGGGTGCCGTCAGAATGAGAGTCCAAACAGCTGATAAAAGCATCATAGTAATGCCTATTGTGCATATTTCTCTCCCGATTCAGACAAGATGACTTTTTTCACTGGAGGAAGGGTTATTATAGATTATGGATTTGTGGATTATTGTGATGCTTTTATCAGCCATTTGGACTCTTACTCTGACAGCACCCATTCACTGCAAGTGTATAAATGATACTATATTTTTCCAAACCTGATGAAGAAACAACTCATCTGTATCTTGAATGGTCTGAAGCTAAGCATATTTTAATTTTGGGGTGAACTATTCTTTTGAGTTGAATATGCATCAACATATGATGCTTCTGTTGCCTCTATTCATCCAGTGTCAAAAAAATCAACAAGCATGAGAAGCAGCATTTTCTTCGTTCATTTTCAAGTCCTGCTTGATAATAATTTTAATTATCACCCATAACAGAGAATGTGTCTTCATTTCATTATTTAAAACCGACCATCTGCCCGAGCACCAGAGCAGAGGGATTGTGGGTAATAACCATCTGGGGCATTTGTATTATTTCTGCACAGGGTTGCAGGCTGAAATCAGTATGTATTGTGATGATGATGATTATTACTCATGACTGCAGTGATATGAGCTGATTGTTTTGCTCGTTTCTCATTATGAATGTTCTTGACATGCCTGTCTTAAAAAAATAAATGTATACATTTGAAAACAGACTTGAGTTTCATGGTTTGTTTAAGGTTATAAACAATATTCATGACAGTTCACTGATACAAATTGATATTTCAATACAAAATGATTCACAAACATGTACACTGATAAGGTCTTGACAGCTGTATTTCCTATGGTCCAATAAATGTACTTCCTGTGGTCATCCTTTGGATTGGTCAGGAAATACAGCTGCGATTTTCTGCCTGAGTCCTGATAAACTGATCAATATGGCCTCCTGTATGAAAGATAATAACATGAACTTAACTTCAACAGAAAAGAACGATAACTATAGAAATATCTATATAATGCAATTTCAAGTTGCCTGCCACTTTAAATGCTCAAGCTCTTTAAAATCTGGTGGATTCTGATTGGCTGTCAATGTTTTTATTACTCATCAGCTGGGAACAAAAAATTTTTCTGAAAGTGATATTTTTCATCTGTGACATTATTGTTACAGTAAAATGTATGATACATGTACATTATGTAAAGTATACCTCATAGTACTATTTGTTGAATTGACTGTTATATATGCTGATCTGAAAAAAAGTGAGTTTGAATATATATATATTGTGATTTTATATAAATTACTTTTTCAATACTGTATTATCTCATGCTGGAGCGTTGTTACTCAACTAAATTAAACTTTAAAAAAATAATAATCCATTATTTTCATTTCATTAAAATACAATTTAGAATATATTGCATTAAAAAAAAAAAAAAAAGTTGAATTAATATAATGATTAAAATAGCTGAAATAAAAATATAAAAATAAAAGTAAAAAAAAAAAAATTAACTAATATAATATTAGAATTATAATACAATTATAATACAAATTATAAATGCACATGACAAAATTACAAAGTAACAAAGTTGTATTAAAATGAAAACTGAAAATTTAAAAATAATAATAATAAAAAAAACTTTTTACAATATTAATAAATACTGTAATAATACAGAAATAATACTAAACACTTTAATGTCATAATGGGATTTTTCTCCAATGTAAATCCCAAAATTCAATGATGTAATTATAATTTGCAAAACATCTTACTGGACCTAAAATATTTTTTTAGTTCATTTGTGAAAACTAAAATAAATAAATTTATATAAAAAAATAATTTTCATTAATTAAAGCTGAAATAAAATAAATATTATTAGAAAAACTAAATGTGAAAATTACATTAAAAATAAACTAAAAAAAATGTTTTATATATATATATATATATATATATATACACACACACACACACACACACACACACACACACACACATATCTATATCTTTATAGTTATAATTATCATCTTTGATGTGCACAGGCCTTTAAACAAGAAACAGAACCTGAAATACATGCTTTACAGACAAACATTTTCTGTCTCACCTCTGTGCGGATGGTGCGACTGCCCTGCCCAGGACATGTGTTGAGGTAAAGGTTAAAGAGCAGGCTGGGGTCAGTGATGTTCAGATTCTCATCACCATCGACACTCGCTTCCAAACCCTGAAGACCACCGAACACCACCAACATGTGCCTGACAGACAACAACACTGAGTTTTCTTTCTCACAGCATAATTAAAGAAATAGTTCACCTAGAAGTAAACTTTTGCTAATATGTTCTAACCCTCAGGCCATCCAAGATGTAGATTTTTTGTTTTTTCATCAGATTTGGATAAGTGCAGCATCATTTGCTCACCAATGGATCCCATTGCAGTGAATGGGTGCCGTCAGAATGACAGTCCAAACAGCTGATTAAAACATCACAATAATCCAGAAGTAATCCACACCACTCCAGTCCATCAATTAACATCTTGTGAAGCCCAAAGGTGCATGTTTGTAGAAAACAAAAGCATCTATAAGATGTTTTTAACTGCAAACAATTGCTTCTGGCTAAAACACCTCTATCCATAATATTGGTTTGTCCAGTGAAAAAGTCCTCAAGGGGTTTCTCAAGGAGTTAACTGATGGACTGCAGTGGTATAGATTATTTGTGGATTATTGTGATGTTTTTTCAGCCGTTTGGACTCTTGTTCTGACGGCACCCATTCACTGCAGAGGATCCAATGGTGAGCAAGTGACGGAATACTACATTTCTCCAAATCTGTGAAGAAACAAACTCATCTACATCTTGGATAGCCTGAGGTTAAGGACATTTTCAGCAAGTTTTCATTGTTGGATGATCTATTGCTTTACCTAAACACATTTATCAGCACTAAAATAAGACATGGACAGAAATCCGTGTAAAACTCACTTGAACGGAGAAAGAGTGACGTGATCTGCGTTGCTTCCTCTCTCTGATGTACCAATGGTCAGATCATATCCGTCTTTATACGGACACTCTGTAAACACAGCACCTACACAAACACGGAGAGAGATTTTTAGTTTTACTAGTTGATGGAAAATAAAGAATGAATCGATTGAATACGGGTAGAACTCACTGAGACAGGAAGCTAGACGGACACTGTAGCCCCAGTACAGCCCACCCTCTGTCCTTGGGACGTGAGGAGCCACAACAACACCTTTACACTGTTTCCCCTCTGAAACACACAGGGTTCAGATAAACATCACATAAACATCTGAACAACAGGTCTGAAATCAGTTTTAGCTCTATAGTGTAATATATCTGTAAATATATCATTATTAACTAAAGCAAAAAAAAAAAAGTTTGAACCCCTAAAAAATTATGACAACTCATGCGGGGTGTGTGTGTACCTTTGTTTTGGTTCTTGTTGAGCTGTACAGTCACTCTCAGTCCAGGTTGTAACTGTTTATCAATCTGAACGTCCTGTAGATAGAATAGACAGACTGAGATAATGTCCTGTTCAATGAAAGATCAGACACTGTGCAGCTTCAAACACACACCTTCCTCATCCCACAATTGACGAAGGACCCTTTTCCCGATTTGCTCGGCTTATCGAGCACCACCCCTTCTCGAAACTCCGCCTCCTCGTCGATTCGCATGTGATGTGGGCTGTCCAGAGGATTTAACACACCTTAAAGGAACAGTTCAGCCAAAAATTTAAATTTACTAAAAATAACTCTTTGCTCAGCAATGGCTCCTCTGTAGTGAATGGGTGCCGTCAGAATGACAGTCCATACCGCTGATAAAAACATCACAATAATCCGCAAGTAATACAAAGTACTCCAGTGCATCAATTAACATCTTGAGAAGCCAAAACCTGTGTGTTTGTAAGAAACAAATGCATCAATTAAAACGTTTTAACTTCAAACCATCACTTCTGGACAAAGTCCATAATCCATAATAATGATGACTCGTCTGAATCAGGAGAGAAATTGGCACGGATCAAGCACCGTTTACAAGCCAAAACAATCTAAAAAAGCTCCAAACAAATACGTGGGTGGATTTTGATTTGAGAGACAACAGGAGATGGACTTTTTCACATTATTATGGACTTATATTTTGACCAGAAGCGACATTTTAAAGTTGAAATTGCTCTAAAATTATGGATTTCTTTCTTACAATCATGCAGCTTTTGGCTTCACAAGATGTTAATTGATGGACTGGAGTGGTGTAGATTACTTGTGGATTATTGTGATGTTTTTATCAGCTGTTTGGACTCTCATTCTGACGGCACCCATTCACTGCAGAGGATCCACTGGTGAGCAAGTGATGCTACATTTCTCCAAATCTGATGAAGAAACAAACTCATCTACATCATCACAGTAATTCACACCACTCCAGTCCATCACTTAACATCTTGAGAAACCAAAAGCTGTGTTTGTAAGAAACAAACCCATCATTAAGACATTTTTAACTTAAAATCTTCACTTCATGGCCAAACTACAAGCCCATAATCCATAATAGCACTTCCTCCAGTGAAAAAGTCCAACTCCTGTTGTCCTCTCACATCAAAATCCACCCCCATATGTGTTTACACCTGTTTTTGCTTGTAAACTCTGCTTGATCTGTGCATATTTCTCTCCTGATTCAGACCGGATGGACTTTTCACTGGAGGAAGTGTTAATATGGATCCACAGACTCATCTTAATGATGGATTTGTTTCAGCTTTTGGCTTCTCAAGATGTTAACTGATGGACTGGAGTGGTGTGGATTACTTGTGGATTATTGTGATGTTTTTATCAGCTGTTTTTTTTAAATCAGCTCTCATTCTGATGGCACCCATTCACTGCAGAGGATCCATTGGTGAACAAGTGGTACTACATTTCTCCAAATCTGATGAAGAAACAAACTCATCTACATCTTGGATGGCCTGAGAGTGAGTGAATTTTTAATAAATGTTCCTTTTTATATGAACTATTCCTTTAAACACTCATTATGCAAAATTAAATCAATATTAGAATCTCACACTCACCGGCAAACTGCAGGTCTTTATGCTTCGGGAAGAAAGATTTCCGCAGATACCTGCGCACAGCACAGATACAATGCTCAATCTGTTGTTTAAATGCACACTGGTATGACTTAAATGTGATTGCAACAGCACTCACTGTGGACACTCGATGTATTGCAAGATGCGTGCGAGCTGAACACAGGCCTGGCCTTTCTTACCAACGCCTTTGAACTCTCCCTCAACGCTCCTGACATGTGAAGACAATGTGAGTTCCTGACAATTTCAACAGCTGGCACATGATAATCAATGACAAAAACTATAAAATAATCAACTTACTTTGCGTCCTCCCCCCGCTCATCGAATATGACCACCTCATCCACACAGAACACACCACAGGCCCGGGCGATCTGACCCGCCAGGTACGTACGCAGCTCTGGTGACTGAGCATTATCCAACACTGAACCGGGCAAAGCCACGGTCAACGTATATGAACGACCTGATAAAACAAAACAAATAAGGAAGGTATAGTACTCTGGTATAGTATTGTAGTAGACATCACAGTTACAGTTTAGACGTCAGAATTGGAATGCAAATAATTTTTATATAATACTGTTGTCAAAAATGCCATTTGTAGCTAAACGCAGATGTTTAAATGGACAGTTTATGGATGAAATCTACTATGATAACCCTACCTTTAAAGCATACATTTGATTTGTCTGCATAATATTCATATATGCAGTTCATATGGGAACATATTGTATTACACTTGCAGCATGAAATGCTATTTAAACATACCATTTTTACATAACATTTAAGTCACAATTCTGACTTTTTTTTTCTCCGCAAATGCAAATTTATATCTCCTAGTTCAGACTTTATAACTTGATTTAATACAACAATAGCAAGTTTGTCAATTTGGAGAAAAAAAACTGAGAAGAACTCAGAAGTGTGGGCTATAAACTCATTAGTTAGTTTCCCTTAGCCGGGGGAAAACGAGAGAATTATGAGTTGATTTTTCTTATCAGAATAAATCAGAATAAAGTCTGAATTTTTAAATATAAACTCAAATTAAATTTATTTGTTATTCGTCAGATAAGCTCTATTATTTAATTATATTATATATTATTATATTTATTATATTAATTTATTATATTAATATAGTATTATTTTTTATTTAAATTTTAGTTAAAGCTTTAGTAATTTTGTTGAGTGTTTTTGCCTTTTTTAGTTTTTTTTTTAATACGCACACATACATACATACATGCATTAATCTTTTATTTAATTTATTTAATATTTTTTTATATTTTACTTTAATTCAGTTAACATTTATTTTATTTCAACTAACAATTTTTTATGGTTTTAGTTTTGGCACCCTGTTTTTTTTTATACATGAAACTATAGTTGCCTTTTAAATTTTAGGATGAGTGTTCCCCACACAAGGACCATTTGTTTTTATGGCATCTAAAAATGTAAAACATCTAGTATTAAATACTGTATAGTGGGATGTACACAATCTAGTACACATATTGCATGATCGTATGCGAATATACCAAAGCTCTGAGCTCTGCAGTGCTGCTCACCTTTACTTTCCTTCTCTTCCTGTTCAACCTGCTGCTCAATTTCCTCCTCTTCTTTCTTCTGCTTCAGCTTCTGTTTCTCCAGCTGTTGGAGGAGTTTGTGCTCTTTCCATTGTCTCTTTTCTTCTTTCTCTAGGGAAGAAAATGTAGACAGCAGCAAAGATTTCAATATTACAATATTATATTTGATATAATACACACTTTTACCTTCAGCCCGTAGATCATTACTGTTTTTGCTGTGAAATGTTTACTTATTTTTATTGAGAAGTAAACATAAGAATAACTTTTATATTGTTAATAATATTTCAAGATGAACACAGACTGGAATTAAGCTGATAATCCATCACATTTTAGAAAAATCATGTTGATGTGAGTATTAAATATGATTATTAGGCTTTTGAGAAACGTTTATTGGTTAACCTCTTACTGTATATTGCATCGCAATATATGTTTTGATCGTAAAATAAGCATTTAAATATTATTACACATACTACTAATACATATTATTGTGAAATATAGAGTGACAGCTAATATTTACATGCGTTTTACGTAAGTTATACTATAATTCATTGATTTAAATCACAAGCGATCATATTTTAAAATATAAATATATAAAATGTAATATTGTCACTTACTTTGTTCTTTCCATTTCCTCCAGTCTATTCTCTCTTCGCTCTACAAATAGAAATATTATAAACACGTGATATTAAACTGGCATAAACTGGCTTTTTAACAGTTTTAGACCGTAAATGTGACCCAAGACAGCCTGCCAATAAAGTTCATTTTTATAATTTTAAATGTATAACGAATACAGTGTTATGAAAAGCACAAAGTAAGTTCAAACCTTTTTATCTGAGGGTGTATTTGGTTTATTTTTCTTCACTGGAGGTTCATCAGCCATGCTGCTCTATGTGTGTCACAGATACAATGATCCTCGAGAGAACAAAAGCTCGACATATTTAGTTCCTAACTTCTTTGCAAACACTGAATTATTTTTTATTTAGCAAAACGTGGATTATTTTTAACATTAATAAATGTATATGTCATATATTCATTTTAAAAATAGAAATAATGAATTAAAGCTCAAAACAGGCGAAGTTTTGCGGACATTGCTGCGGATGAGAGTGTTGTGACGGGCGGATTTCACAGACGCACTTCCTCTACAGAACAGGCTCTGAGTAAAGAACATCGCGAACTCGAGCCTCAAATAAAACCATCAAAATATCAGAGCTGAACACCCAATAGCGGATTAAACAACTCTTAACAACTTTATAAATACCTCAACACCACACATCACATCATGGTAAGAAGAAAATGCCGCCAGTGTCGTGTGAAAGTGTTTGTTTAGTGTGAGTCTGGATGACATGTGGCTGTGTCTGTTTATGTTTGGCCTAAATAATATGTGCGTAATATTTTTAACATATATATTTTATGCGTAACTATATCTGTGGTATTTGTTATGAAAAATCTGTAAACATTCCTAATTTTCTCTGTATGTAAATAAACAAATATTAATACGATTACACACACACACACACACACATATACATTTTATTTTTTAAATATTTTTAATGTTTTTTTTTTAAGATTTCTCTTCTGCTGTTGTTCTGAACTTTTTATCAAAGAAACCTGATTAAAAAAGTCTACTTTTTTTTTTTTTTTTTTTTTTTTTTTTAAACATAATAATAATAATTTTTGAACAGCAAATCAGAATATTAGAATGATTCCTGAAGGATCATGTGACTGGAGTAATGATGCTAAAATTCAGCTGTGCAATCAGGAATAAATTACATTTTAAAATATATACAAATAGAAAACAGTTATTTTAAATAGTAAAAATATTTTTGCTGTACTTTGGATCAAATAAATGCAGGCTTGGGGAGCAGAAGAGAATTCTTTAAAAACATTAAAAATCTTACTGTTCTAACTGGCAGTATATATTATATCTATAATATTTTATATTCAATATAATCATGGCAATATAGTAATATATATAATATATTTATTATAATGTACAATAAAATAATAATAATATAAATCAATACACATGTATATAATTTTTAATAATTTTATTTTAGTTTAAAATAAATATGTTGTATGTTTTTTAACTTTTTTAAACAATTTATGCCTATTAAAATTAAATATTATGTCTTTGTAGTTTTTATATTTTTTTTTTTAACTTCAATTTTATTTTTAGTTAGAATATCTAACTAAATTAGACTAAATTTTATTCAGATTAAACTAAATAAAAATGAGAGAAGTTGCCTTGACAGCTAGATAAAATAAAATATCAACCAAAAAAAATTGTATATTTTATTTCAGTTAATATTCATTTTATTAAAATTGGTGTTTAGTTTTAGTAAACTATAACTAAAGCTATATTTGATATATGTGACCCTGGACCACAAAACCAGTCATAAGTGTAAATTTCTCAAAACTGAGATCTTCAGATACATCAGCTTTCCATTGATGTATGGTTTGTTAGGATAGGACAATATTTGGCTATTTGATACTATTTGAAAATCTGGAATCTGATGGTGCGAAAAAATAAATTGCCTTTTAAGTTGTCCGAATGAAGTTCATAGCAATGCATATTACTAATCTAAATTTTGACCTTTACTTAATATCCTAATGATTTTTGGCATAAAAGAAAAATCGATAAATTTGATCCATCCAGTGTATTTGTGGCTATTGCTACAAACATACCGTGCAACATAAGACTGGTTTTGTGGTCCAGGGTCACATATATTTATTATATTATATACTTATCTTAGTTTAATTATGCAAGGACTATATTGGACTATATGATTGTTTTTCATCTGATGTTGTCATTACAAACCCTAGTGAGTCACATTGGCATGTTATCTTTACACCTATTTGTTTGCACTTTGACTTGTTGCATATTATATAGTCATATTTCCCATGACTACCTCTGTATTCAGTATAGCTGGAGGAAGGTGGACTCACTTATTTTACTTCTGATCATACTAGTGTAGTTTCATATTGGGAAAAACAATTATTTGTCTATTACAATTAAGTTTCATTTGAGAATATCAGCATTGCGTTTCATGTGGTTGAACTAGTTTTCAAATGATCCTGTGTCTGTCTACAGCCGCAGAACGAGCACATTGAGTTACACCGCAAGCGTCATGGCTACCGTCTGGACCACCACGAGAGGAAGAGGAAGAAGGAGAGCCGTGAGGCGCACGAGCGGTCGCACAAAGCCAAAAAGATGATCGGCCTCAAAGCCAAACTCTACCACAAACAGAGACACGCTGAGAAGATCCAGATGAAGAAGACGTAAGCGTGATTTACTTCGGTAAAAACAAAATATATAGGCAAAAATGATCTAGGATTTGTTAAACTATTGTGTGTTCATTTGTTTTCAGCATTAAGATGCACGAGCAGAGGAAGAGCAAACAGAAGGACGATGACAAGACACCAGAAGGAGCCGTGCCAGCTTACCTGCTGGACAGAGAGGGACAATCACGCGCCAAAGTGCTGTCCAACATGATCAAACAGAAGAGGAAAGAGAAAGCTGTAAGTGTCCAATCAGATCTGAGATTTACGCTATTATATTAGTGTTTTTTAATGAAAAAAAGTCTCATGTGCTCACCAAGGCTGCCGTTGTTTGATCAAACTCAGAGTAAAATATCAGTGAAATATTAATACAATTAACTATTTTCTATTAGAATGATTTCTGAACGATCATGTGACTCTGAAGACTGGAGTAATGATGTTGAAAATTCAGATTTGCATCACAGGAATAAATTATATTTTCCAATATGTTCAACTAGAAATCACTTATTTTAGATTGTAATAATATTTCACAATATTACAGTTTTTTTCAATTTTTTTTTTATCAAATAAATGCAACCTTGATGAGCAAAAAATCTTTTAAAACTGTTAAAAAAATCTCTACAGCCCTGCATTTTTTTCTCCTTAAATATCCTGTTTCCTGTTTACAAATACCAATGTCATATTGCTTTTTCTGTCCGTGTGTTTTTAATATTTAAGTATGAGGTTTGATTTATGCGTCTCTTTAGGGAAAGTGGGAGGTTCCTTTACCAAAAGTTCGAGCCCAGGGTGAAACCGAGGTTCTGAAGGTCATCCGCACAGGAAAGAGACAGAAAAAGGCCTGGAAGAGAATGGTGACCAAAGTCTGCTTCGTAGGAGACGGATTCACACGCAAACCACCTAAATATGAGCGCTTCATCAGACCTATGGTAAAATATCACACTTGTGCACTCGGGCTGGGCAATACGGATTAAAAATAATACCTTGAATGAGTTAGAAAGACAATAAAAAGACCAAAAGTGCATTTATGTTATTGTTTATTTTTTTATAAATTAAAAAAAAAAAAGATTACTAATTATTTTTAGAAAAATTATAACATTTTTAGTAATTAAAAATAATTGGGTATTATTATAATATTATTATATAACTTTATTTTTTTTTCCTTATTAATTTGTTTTTTTATTTGTTTTAATTAATGCATTTTTCCATTGTGGTTCTGATATACGTTTGTCAATAAGTAAATATTTAAAAACAAATAAATAAATAAAAATACATGTAAAATGCTACATGCAACAAATATGTAAATATGTGGTAACACTTCACAATAAGGTTCCATTAGTTGCCTTTAGGTAATGCATTAACTAAAACTAACAGGGAGCAGTACATCTGTTATGGTATTTGTTCGTTTTTGTTAATAAAAGTTAAAACAAATGTGACCCTGGACCACAAAACCAGTCGTAAGGGTCTTTTTTTTATGAAATTGAGATTTATACATCATTGTTAGGAAAGGACAATTTTTAGCTGAGATACAACTATTTAAAAATCTGGAATATGAGGGTGCAAAAAAATCAAAATATTGAGAAAAGTTGTCCAAATGAAGTTCTTAGCAATGCATATTACTAATCAAAAATTAAGTTTTGATGTATTAGCAGTAGGAAATGTACAAAATATCTTCATGGAACATGATCTTTACTTAATATCCTAACGGTTTTTGGCATTAAATAATATATATTTTGACCCATGCAATGTATTTTTGGCTATTGCTACAAATATACCCGCGCTACTTAAGACTGGTTTTGTGGTCCAGGGTCACAAATGCAAAATTGTTGATTGTTACAACTTTACAACAAATATATTAGTAAATGTTGAAATGATCAAACTAAGTTTTACAATAATTATTCATGGTTAGATCATGTTAAATAATGCAGTTATTATGTATAATAATGCAGCTAATGTTAACAAATGGAACCTAATTGTTAAGTAAACACATCTTTTAAAATAGTAAAATACATACATATACTTTATTTTCAAACACACGTTACTATATTTGATGTAAATATGAATGAAGTTCTGATTTTTAATGTCTTTAGGGTCTGAGGTTTAAAAAGGCACACGTCACTCATCCTGAACTGAAGGCCACGTTTTGTTTACCCATCTTGGGCGTCAAGAAGAACCCGTCCTCCACCCTCTACACCACTCTAGGGGTCATCACCAAGGGAACAGTCATCGAGGTCAACGTCAGTGAGCTCGGATTGGTCACACAGGGTGGAAAGGTCATCTGGGGTGAGTGGCTGTTTACTTTTCATCAATGCAGTGCTTAAAGATATGTTTTGCAGAATAGAAGACTGAGATTTGATTTTGTGTTTCAGGTAAATACGCCCAGGTGACGAATAACCCAGAAAATGATGGTTGCATCAACGCAGTGTTGCTTGTATAATGGAAACCTGAAACAATTGATACAGAACTGTGCCTCCGAGTGCAGCCGGGAGCGGTGCTTATGTGGAATACTGTTATCGTCGGAATCATCTTGGAAGTCATAAGATGGTTTGAAAACAGTCAGTGGAGTTTCATTGTCACATCTGGACCCAAAGCTCACAAGAACAAGTGGATCAGAAATAAAGTGCTGTTTAATTTCAGATAAAATGTTCAAGTGTTTCTCTATGCATTTGTTATTATTCATGAATGGTTCTGTGTTAGGAAAGCAGCTGAAACGGCTGTATTTGCACAGTATCCTGGGATACATCACACCTGCTATTTAGATAATTCAGATGCCATAAAAAAGTAATCATTTACTAAAAGTAATGACATTTAAAATAGGCCTCAAATGTTTCTGTCACATTGTGTGCTACTTAATCTTTGGAATCTTATAAAATTGGGAATAAAAATTTTTCTTGTGCTCATTTGTTCTTGGTTAACCTAGAAAGATCAGGGAATTTTAAAATTGTGATTTCTAGACATTGCTAGAAAGATTTCTATTTTGAATAAATGCTGTTCTTTTGAACTTTTTATTCAAAGAATCTGGAAAAAAGTATCACCCATTTAAAAAAAAAAATAGGTTTCAACATATTAGAATGATTTCTGAAGGATCATGTGACACTGAAAACTGGAGTAATGATACTGAAAATTTGGTTTTGAATCACAGAAATAAATACAATTTTAAATTATATTAAAATAGAAAACTGTTTTTTTTTTTATTGCAATAATATTTCATAACATTACTCTTTTTTCTGTATTTTATAACTAATAAATCAAACTTTGATGAGCACAAAAAACATTTAAAAAAAAAAATCATACTGATCCCAAACTTTTGAACAGCCATGTAAACATTTTTATACTATTTCTAGGATGATCTAATGATTTTAGAATTCCTTATCTGGTTATCCTGGATAACTCAATGAAAAAGAAATAGAAACAGAAATGAATTTGTGTATAAAATTCTCAAGATCGAGTCTGTTTACATAATAAACCTTTATCAGAATTAACACAGAGATTAAATCCTTCAAGTATTTTTGCTGGTGCTCGGCGCATCTCAAAAATAAAAAGTTTCATGAATGTCTCATGTGAAATTATGTTTAAACCAAGTTTTTTTTTTTTCTGACAAGATAAACAGGCACTTTGATTTACTTAACCTTCTATCAGAACCAGTGGCACATATTGACAACACAAAATGAATCCTAACAGTGATGCATTAAAAAAAAAAATAAAGATCTTTAAGTTTCACTGGTCAAAATGAGATTCCCGTTGTCTTCTGGATCCTTCTTGCATCCTCAACTTTCCATGACATTTAAAAAAGGCACAAACAAACATGTCTGTGATATTTAAGATAAAAGCAAATTAATGCTTTTCTCTTCACGATAATTAATACAGATCATTATAAAATCGCTGACAGCCAGTGTTTTTACGAGCTCCACAATGTGCAAAGTCATTTAAATAAAAGGTTTCCTCTGCAACTTCATCATCTTAAACAGAAACACCATTGAGATCAAGGACTTCAGCAGCCGATCAGACATTAATAAAACAGTCTCTGTTAGTGTATAAAACACATCTGATTGAGTAAAAACATCTCCTGCTTCAAATAACTCAGTCTGAGAAGGAATTCTGTAAATCCTTCTACTGCAGAAGTAGTTCTGTGAAAAAAAGCACACAGAGGATAACCAGTTTGCTGTCTCTGAGTCTTTGTTTTTTCCTCTCTATCAAATATAGAAGTCCAATCTGGCAGGAATGATCTTGCAGCCCTGCATGGAGAAGACGCGCTCCTCTTTAGGGAAGTAGTTCAGGTCGCGGGCCATCATTTCAACCACTTCTTTATCAGGGGCGCGACCCTTGGAGACCATCTCAGCCAAACCGCACTGAATGACGTGCTTGTACTCCAGAGGGAGAAACGGCACGAAGAAATCCACCAGGTTCTTATCGATTAAACTAGTGTGCCAGAAACCACCTAAGGAAAGACAATGCAAAAGTTATTTTAATGCATAACATTTTTCTGTTCCACATATTAGCAAATGTGAAAGAGAAACGTGACGTACTGTTTCTGTTGTTGAAGACGGACAGTGAAAGTGCCGTCTCTAGATCCTTCAGCTGGATCTCTTCTCGTTCTCTACCATCCTTCCAGAAATTCAGAGCCACCTCAACGATCTTCTCACCCCCGGCGTTGCTATAAAAACAAAAATAAGTATGGCACATTTGGTTTTCAACTATTGAACATGAAGCCACATTGAGATCCTCATATCTGTGGGATTGATCCTTACTGGGCCTTTAAAATTCTTTACGACTGAAGAAAGAAAGACATGAACATCTTGGATGACAAGGGGGCGAGTACATTATATGTGAATCTTTGTTTTGGAAGTGGACTTCTCCTTTAACTATGCACACAGTGATTGGCTGATAGGGAGGGGTCTCTGTCAGAGATTTGTGACCCTGGACCACAGAACCAGTCTTAAGTCGCTGGGGTATATTTATAGCAATAGCCAAAAACACATTTTTCTTTTATGCCAAAAATCATTAGGAAATTAAGTAAAGATCATGTTCCATTAAGATATTTTGTAAATTTCCTACTCTAAATATATCAAACCTCAATTTTTGATTAGTAATATGCATTGCAAATAACTTTATTGGGACAACTTTAAAGGCGATTTTCTCAATATTTTGATTTTTTTGCACCCTCAGATTCCATATACTGAAATAGTTGTATCTCTGCCAAATATTGTTCTATCCTAACAAACCATACATCGATGGAAAGCTTATTTATTCGGCTTTCAGATGATGTATAAAGCTCCATTTCAAAAAATTGACACTTATGACGTTATGGTTTTGTGGTCCATGGTCACATTTATTCATAGAAATATTACAGAGCAGGATATTATGTTGCCATATTCAAATAAAGGTTTAAAAATAAAATGTTGCCACAACCAAATAAAAAAAAAAAAAAAAAGTAAAATGCAAGCAGGGCTCCACGCTTACTTTTCTCTTTTCAAAAATTTAGGAGCACAGTCAAAATTTCAGGAGCACCTTCTAATCAATAATTAAAAAATCTGGTCCAAAAATTAGCCTTCCCTTTACAAGGTGATGTTTGACTCCTTAAAGTGATTTACAGGGAAATTTTGTTTTTACCTTTGTAATGACATTTTTCTACCTTTATTAAAAGTATGTCATCTTTCATGTCAAATTTTTAAAAAATTATATTGTTTAAGCTTTTAAAAAAAGTCCAATTAAAACAACAGAATAAGAACATGTTCCATTGTTATGCTGATGATACTCAACTATATATCTCAACAAGACCAGATGAAACTTCTGAATTATTGAAGTTAACAGAGTGTGTTAAAAATGTAAAAGACTGGATGACCAATAATTTTCTGCTATTAAATTCAGATAAGACAGAGATATTACTTATTAGACCAAAAAACAATACACAGAATCTTTTGACTTACAATTTACAACTAGACGGATGTACTGTTACTTCCACTACAGTCAAAAGTCTGGGTGTTATATTAGACAGCAACTTGTCTTTTGACAATCATATTTCTCATGTTACAAAAACAGCATTCTTCCATCTTAGAAACATTGCCAAGCTGCGAAACATGTGACCTGTTTCTGATGCAGAAAAGTTAGTTCACGCATTCATGACCTCTAGACTGGACTATTGTAATGCACTACTAGATGTTTGTCCTGCATCTTCAATAAACAAGCTACAGAAAGTCCAAAATGCAGCTGCTAGAGTCCTTACCAGGTCAAGAAAATATGATCATATTACCCCAGTTTTAAAGTCTCTGCACTGGCTACCTATTAAATAGTGCTGCTATAAAATAGTACTTCTTACCTATAAGGCACTTAACGGTTTAGCTCCTGTGTACCTAACTAGTCTTCTACCACGCTACAATCCATCACGCTCCCTAAGGTCACAAAACTCTGGACTGTTGGTAGTACCTAGGATAGCAAAGTCCACTAAAGGAGGTAGAGCTTTTTCACATTTGGCACCCAAACTCTGGAACAGCCTTCCGGATAATGTTCGGGGTTCAGACACACTCTCTCTGTTTAAATCTAGATTAAAGACACATCTTTTTAGCCAAGCATTCAAATAATGCATCTCATAAACTTTTCCTGCAGCTATATCTGATCAAATGCTCATTATTAATCTTTTAGCTCTGGTTTAACAAATCTTTCTTTTCTTAGTTTGAACTGCAGCTATGCTAATTACGTTCCTATTTGTTCTGGTAACTACGAATTCACAAGCTCCAGTGTGGATTCAGAACACTTAAGAAGAGATGATGCCAACCCCTCAGAGGACTTCAGATGATGCCAACCCTGAAACAACATACAGCACTACCGAATTCATTGAACATGTAAAATAAGAATAAGTTACCAATCCAAAGAAATCAGTATTAACAAAATTAATTTGTACTACAGAGGAGGCACAGAAGAACACAGAAGTGGCTTGTAGGTTTAATGAGGCTCAGAGGTGACAATCAAGTTCATAAATTCATACTGAGATTACTGTTTTAAATATAGCTTTTAGAAATATTTCAGAAATATTAAATGTTTTAAAAACCTTAAAGATACTTTAAAAATGAAACTAAAACTGCCAGTAGGTGGCGGCAAGTCACTGATTTAATTATTGAATCATTCATTTGATTCGTTCGAATGGCTGATTCATTCAGGAATAAAGCAAGTGACTGTGAATGGGAAATTGAATCACTGACTTGATCCGTTTAAAAATGCACGTTCATTTATAAACTAAACACCGCGGTGTTTGAATAAAGATGCGCAGCTGCTCAGTTGTGACTTGTTTCAGACTATTTTATGACGAAATAGAGCAAAATCAGGCAATAGTGTTATAGCCAGACAATGCAAGTCATATAATATTAACTTCTTGTTTATTGACCTGTTATATTAAATCAATCTCTCATTTACAAACTTCCTTAAAAATCACTAAAGCTGTCACTCATCTTAGTTCATCGTGATCTCACAAAGTTCCATTATAATCAATGAAGCTCTCTACACTGCACAATCAATCTCTTATTTACACTCTGTTTATGAAAGGACTGGTGAGATATGTCTATGATACATTACTCAATACTGCAAAAACACATGGAAGCTCCCCGCAGCGCAAATGCAAATATGCTGATCGGGTCACTCACAGATGGTGCTCCTAAATATTTTTTCAGTCGCAAATGGATTTCATTTTTGGGTGAACTATCTCTTTAATTACAGACTTACAGAAGCACAATGGCACTGACCTGAGGAAGATGAAGATGGCTTGTCTGTAGGACACTCCATTCAGGTTTTCATAGAAGTCTAGATAAGGTTTAATACTGTCGATCAGCCCGGGATGCATTTTATCCATTTCATCGAAGATGAACATTGAACGCGGGCAGATGGAAACATTCCCTCGTATCCACTCCTGTAAATGGGTCTAAACACATACAAACATACATTTTGTACACGCATGACTTTAAAGCATTTGTTTTAAATCTCCATACTGGATGCTTTGTGATGGTGCAATGAAATAGATAATGTCATTTCCATGTATTTGCATATATAACCCATTACCTTGTACTTGTCAATGTGAGTCTCGTGAGGAAAGTGTGCTGTCGCTGTAAACAGATGAACGAAGCTGCTCGTCATCCCTTTCTGGTAAATGTTTTCCGCTATAAGCTGGCTCACGAAGTTCTTCCCGGTCCCAGTCCAGCCGTGGAGGGACAGAACCAGTGGTTTCTTTGGGTTTACATTGTTCATGAAGCCCGTGACGGCTTTCAGGATGACCTGAGCAGCGACGTGCTGCCCGTACAGCTTTGTGTCGAGGTCATACTTCAGTCCTGTGGATGAGAAGAGAGATTTACAGCAGCCATATGACTTATATGTACACCTGCACTTAAAATTAGAGCTACAAAATTATTAGTCGCAATTAATCGATTCAAAATAAATGTTTATGTTTGCATACTATATGTGTGTGCACTGTGTATATTTATTATGCTTATATAAATACACACATACATATGAATAAATATGTTAGATTTATATGTAAATCATTTATATTTTTATACAAGTATTTGCATATACATACAATTTTATTTTATTTTATTTTGAATCGATTAATCGTGACTAATTGTTTTGCTGCTCTACTTAAAATAAATAAATTAAGCACTGGACAATAAAACATGCTTAGTTGTTTACAACAAGGTTATTATAAGAGGTAGTCCAGACTAAAGACAAATAAAAATATAACACATTTTTTATATAATATATTCCAAACATTTTGCTCAAAATAAAGAAGAATAAAGAATAGATATATAAATAAATAAATAAAGAACTTTATCAGTTTAATAATTAAAAAATATACATAAACCACTTTTTAAAATCAATATTTAAACAAAAAAGATAAAATTTGAACTAATAATTAATAAATTAACCTATAAAATAACAGATTTTATAAAAATAAAACTTTAAATGAAATACAATAAAATACACAAACTTAAAATTACTTTAGCCAAGGCAAGATTTCTCATTTTCATTTAATTTAACCTTTCCTTTAGTTTACAATAAAATTAATAAAAACTATACAGGCATATTTAAAAGAAAAACGACAAAAACACAAAAATATTCAAATTTTAACTAAAAATAAAATATAAAATAAAAACTAATAACTCAATTATGCAAAAATTACACTGACTTGAAATAAAAAAAAATTAAGTTCACAATCTGATCAAATCAAATGGATTCTGAATGAACAAATCATTAAGAAACTGACACAAGCTGCTTTTTTTTACAATGATAATTTAAAAATAAACAATTTGACTGCAATATTTTAAAAATAATAACTAAAAATGAATACAAGACAAGGCCTTGTATTAAAAAGTCATTATAAAAATCAGCAGAATAATAACAAAAGACAGAGAGAAACAAACAAATGTGATCAAAACGTGGTTTTTGACAGACTTAATACACAAAAGCATCACCCACAGCATCAACGATGAATTATAATACACTTATTGATCAAACGTTCACCTGTTGCATTAAACTTGAGCCAGTTGTTATCACACGTTTCATATAAATAGCGATAGAGTTTCCTGCCCAGCACTGCAGCTCCTGTTCCCAGCAGCAGTGAGGTGGACACGGGCTCTATGGCCTCCACGATCAACCCTGATACCAGGAGGCAGTGCAACACGATAGTCCATGTGCGAGACGGCCGAACTTTCATTTTAATAAATAATTCATCGATTTTTTAAATTGGAAACTGAAAGAAAAAAACAACAGCGCAGGATCCAACTCACAGCGCCACCACTTCCTATTTGGGAAGAGTGACGTCGTTCGCGTGCGACGCATGACGCATGCGCGTAGCGTTCCGTTCAGTAGCGCATATTGTTTTTTTTTTTGTTTTTTAAAGTAGTGCGTGATGATATATTTGGTCAGTGGGTCAAACATTGTATATGTAAATATTTTATAAATCATATATATGCAGATAAAGACAGGAGGACTAATATTTAAGTTGGCTTGAGAAAACCAACTTACTGATCTACTATTTAAGATTCTTCTTCTTCTTCTTCTGAGCCAAATTTCGGTATCTGTCTCCTCCTAGAGCTTTCAAGCTAGAACCACCAAACTCGACCCAGACCTTCAGACTGGTCTGACTCGGTGTGCTGTATCTTTTCTAACTGATCCGGCTTACGGTTTTTGTAAACCAGACTATCAAAGCCACCAAAAATCCCATAGACTTACATTGATGGACTGTTCAAATGAGCAACACTCTTCAAACTCCCAGAATCCCTTGAGGCTCAATCAAGCTTCCCTTCTATGTGCTATTTCTAATCCATTTAGACTCATTTAAGCTTCCACTCTAATATTTCTAATATTTCTAATCTGTCTAGCTATCTAAATCATGCTAGAAACATGCTAGTAACTTGTTAATCATGCTAACAACATGCTAGCAACATGCTAGTAACATGCTAATCATGTTAACAACATGCTAGTAACATGCTAATCACGCTAACAACATGTTAACAACATGCTAGTAACATGCTAATCATGTTAGCAACATGTGAGTAACATGCTAATCATGTTAGCAACATGCGAGTAACATGCTAATCATGCTAGCAACATGCTACTAACATGCTAATCATGATAGAAAAATGCTAACAACATGCTAGTAACATGCTAATCATGCTAACAACATGCTAGTAACTTGGTAATCATGCTAGCAACGTGCTAGTTACATGCTAATCATACTATAAACATGCTAACAACATGCTAGTAACGTGCTAATCATGCTAGCAACGTGCTAGTTACATGCTAATCATACTAGAAACATGCTAACAACATGTTAGTAACTTGTTAATCATGTTAAAAACATGCTAGCAACATGCTAGTAACATGTTAATCATGCTAACAACATGCTAACAACATGCTAGTAACATGCTAATCATGCTAACAACATGCTAGCAACATGCTAGTAACATGCTAATCATGTGAACAACATGCTAGTAACATGCTAATCACGCTAACAACATGGTAGTAAAATGCTAATCATGTTAGAAACATGCTAACAAAATTCTAGTAACATGCTAATCATGTTAACAACATGCTAATAACACGCTAATCATGATAGAAACATGCTAGCAACGTGCTAGTAACATGCTAATCATGCTAATTATGTTAAAACATGCTAACAACATGCTAATCAGCTTGCAGCATGCTAGTAACTTGCTAATCATGTTAGCAACATGCTAGTAACATGCTAATCATGATAGAAAAATGCTAACAACGTGCTAGTAACATGCTAATCATGCTAACAACATGCTAGTAAGTTGGTAATCATGCTAGCAACGTGCTAGTTACATGCTAATCATACTATAAACATGCTAACAACATGCTAGTAACGTGCTAATCATGCTAGCAACGTGCTAGTTACATGCTAATCATACTAGAAACATGCTAACAACATGTTAGTAACTTGTTAATCATGTTAAAAACATGCTAGCAACATGCTAGTAACATGCTAATCATGCCAGAAACATGTTAACAACAAGCTAGTAACATGCTAGCCATGTTAGAAACATGCTAGTAACAAATGCTAATCAGGCTAATCATGCTAACAACATTCTAGTAGTTTGCAAATTATGATAACAACATGCTAATCATGCTAACAACATTGTAATCAGCCTATAAAAATACAAGCAATAAGCTAATCATGCTAAAACATGTTAACAACATGTTAAATCATGTAAGCAATGTGTTAAATCACGCTAGCTGCTTCTATTACAACTGCTTCAAACTTTCAGGCTAGGCTTTCTCAAGCCAACTTAAAGTTTGTTCTCAAACATTACTCATCTAGTTTTTAAATGTCACGTTAAATAAAAGTATTGTTAAATTAGTGCTTGCCTTATAAATCATTTTGAAATATTATTGGTTGAGTGATGATTTTTGACTGACTGTTATTATATAGCATTAACATTAATTTCTAAGTAATAAGCAGCATCAATGCATATATCAGATAATGTATGATATGTATAATATATATGATATTAAGTGTCAGGTGCATTAAACTTATACACACCATCAGTCTTTTAAATTCTGCACGTGACTGCCTATTAGTATGACATTTAAATGCAAGCATCAGTATGGAATTTATTCGATTTAGCATAAATATTCATTTTAATAAGGAAAATGTGGATTTATAAGTTACCATATGACAGACTAAACACTGTAAACGACAAATTAAGATAAAGCAGCTGTTGCAAACCTGTTTTGTTGAATGAAATCCACTCTGGTCTGCAACATTCCTGAAAGTAATAGAGCACGTTCTGATAACGGGCCAGGAATCCGGTGAGCGCCGCGGCCATACCGACAGCGATGCTCGTGCTGATCGGCTCTATCGCCGCCGTGATCGACAAGCTCCACAAAACACAACCAGCGAACAGCAGGAGACATGTCACCCGCATTGTGCAGTCTGACACCGAGGAGCGAAACCGATTCTAATCCGGTTTTAGTAAATAATGATGAGCTACTTCCGTAAACCGAATCAAAAGCGTCCGTTCAGAATCAAACACGAGCTGGGAGAAGTTCCACGACGGTGACGTCATGCAGATCAATAGCTTTGAAATGCTACTGTGGTTTCACATGACTAAAAACTGAATGGAAATGAAATTGTAAAAACCTAAAAGAGATCTTCCTCTTTTATCTAATGCGGAAGGGTATTTGTCTATTTGTTAATCAAAGCTACAAAGGAAGTGCATAAAATAGTTGTAATCTTCAAATGCAAATTTGCTCATTTTCATAAACAAAAATTGTTTGTCTGTTGTTACAAATAAGTCAGCCTTTTTCCTTAACTGTGAGTGTATTCTCAGAATATTATGCTTATATTTGATGATTCTGATAACTTAATTTTAATGGGTTGGAATATAATACCTTGATAAAAGCAGTGTTGGGAAGGTTACTTTGTAAATGTAACAGGTTACAGATTACAAGTTACTTGATTTAAAATGTAATAAGTAGTGTAACTTTTCAATTACTTTATTAAAGTAATGTAACATTACTTTTAATTACTTTTTGATTACTTTTCTAAATTTCTAATATTTTCAACTGTTAATCATTCTGAAACATTTAAACCAGGCAGAGTTACCTTACAGTAGCACTTAGCACTGATTACTGTCAAACTTTATCCTTTATCACTTGAATTAAGATGATAATAAGTAAGAGATAACATACATCTTTATTTTGCGATAACAACTGGCTGAATGTACATTATCCCACTTATTACACAGCTGCTTGATAGATTATTTAGATGTTTTTATCAACACTGATCTGAGTTGAAATATTTGAACGCAAAGCTTCCATGAAGAAATCAGTTGCTAGCAAACAGCAAGTTCAAACTAGACATTTTAGGGATACACACTGTAAAAAAAAAAAATCTGTAAAAAAACTGAAAAAGTACTGGCAGCTCATTACCTGGACTTTGTACCGTAAATTTACAGTCTGTTAATTTACAGTCTGCCACCGGTTAAAAAACAGGACTTTTTCTGTTTTAATGGTGTATTTATATATTTATATATATACAAAGCAAATAAATCCAGCACAATATACAAATTGAACATGGTTTATTTTTACTTCATGTAAACATTCTTAAAAGTGCATTCAATGGCTTTTGTTTGCCTTAAGTGGGTTAGGACTAAACAATATGAAATACTCAATTAATTTAACAATGTGTCAACTCAGGCAAAATGCCTGTATCGTAAAAGACAGCTTAGCTTTAAACAGTAACAGACAAAATTAAAAAAAAAAAAGAAAACATGAGCATCTGTACAATACAGGTGTTGTACTAAAAAGTGGTCACAAAATTTAAACTTCAAACTGTAAAACAGTCAAGAATCAAAACTTTTTTTTCTTATGAGAGACAACAATATTGTTTGGAGGGATAGTTCACACAAAAATGTTAATTCAGTCAGTTACTCAGCCTCATACCATTCCAAACCCATAAGACTCACATTCACTTTTAGAACAGAAATTAAGAGTATTTTTAGTTAAATCTGGGTACTTTCTGTCCCTCTATTGATTGTCTATGCAACTACCATTTTCAAGGTCCAGAAAAGTATAAAGTATGTGACTCCAGTGGCTTGACAACAGAATTTTGAAGTTCATTGTAACAGAAATATCATTGAAGTGGTGCAATTCATTATAGGGGATGGATTATTTCCCATTTTACTACTGTTTAATGCAAGTGCCATTTCTTTCAATTTAAAAACTCAAATATTACATGGATTTTCAAAATTGTTCATGCAAGAGTCTTGGAGGAATGCATAGCCACTTGGTTGCCTTTATTTCAAACCACGTTCAGGATTTCTTCACAGGAAAGTTCTAAAAGAAATGGATATAACAAAAAATGAAATGAATTAAACTGAACTACAGAGTAATATGCAGGTTGGAGTGGAAAAGTAGTCATACAGTATTTTAAGTTCATTGAATCAACTGCAATCCATAATACTTTCCAATTGTTTACACATTGCTTAACTTACATTTTCAATAGTCTCCATTTGCATCGGTCATATGAGCTTGTCAGATCAACTATGTCCTAAAATATACTTAATTATATTCAACTAAATAAACAGCAACACGACCAAATGCTTTATACACTTTTTATAACATACGTATTGCTTACTTCTGTATGAACTCCAGAGTAAGTGCCACCTGCTCTGGGTATTTTGTACCTCACAACCGCAACAGGAAAGAAGATTTGTTCATTAACTTCTCAAACGACAGCAATCTTGAACTGCCCATCACCTTAAACAAAAAGACATTACAAAATGACCATATACATAACGACAAGCATCTTTGAACACCTTTGAAGGCGTGTTCAGCAAACAACTTCACATTGTTGTAAAAGTCAACAATTTTTTCAATATTGAACACTAATGCTAAATGAAACAGAATACAAACCCACCTGGTTGCCTTCATCTCAACCCTCATTTAGGATTTCTTCACAGGAAAACTCTAAAAGAAATGGATAATGATAAAAATGAAATGAATGAAACTGAACTACAGAGTAACATGCAGGTTAGAGATGGAAAATCAATCATACAGTATTTTAAGTTCATTAAATTAACTGCTAACCCTAATACCAATTAAAATATTTATTTATAAACTGCTTAACTTACATTTCCAATAATCTCCATTTACATCTGTCGTACGAGCTTGTCAGATCATCTGTGTCTTACAATATACTTCATTATTTTCAATTAAATAAACAGATAGACATTTAATAACATACGTGTTGCTTACTTCTGTATGAATTCCAATGTAAGTGCCGCCTCTTCTGGGTATTTGTAGCTCACAACCACAACAGTGGTCATTAACTTCTTGAACGACAGCAATCTTGAACTGCCCATCACCTTAAACACAAAAGACATTACAAAATTACCATATACATAATGACAAGCAGTTTGAACACTCCTTATACACACCAGGATGATAACATGCACAGGTAATCAATCCAATCACTTTGGTAACGTTAGCACGTTGTCTGTGACGTGGCTTCCCAACAAGCAATTTTTGGTCTAAATAACGTATATTAGTCGTTGAAACACAGCCTAGACGTCTAGGCTAAAATAAGGTTGTCATTGGGCTGTCAGTGAAAATTTAATAGACGTCTAAACATAGCCCTAGAATAGACTATAAATATATATATATATATATATATATGTAAAAATATATAAAATATAGAAATAAAACCAAACACCTTGTAAACGCTGTTGACTTTGCTTACATGATGAAATATCATATATCTCACAAGTATTTTGCCAAAAAATGACATGTAACTAAATTCAAGATTATTTGGTCTAGAAGTGGGTTACAAATAGCCGGACTATATCGGGTCTATAGTTAAACTAGACGTTGAAATGACGACTATTGCTTGCTGGGTTCCGACGCATCAGACAGCAAACAACTTCAAATTGTTGTTAAAGTCAACAAAATAAATTACTCAACTATTTTCTTTCTGATACTTAACACTAATGTTAAATAAAACTGTTAATAAAACAGAATACAAACCCAGGATAAGAATGCAGGTGCGCTTGAGATTCACAGTACAGCAGCAATCACGTCCTGTCATTAAAAAAGAAAACGAAAGAAACACAACGGTCATTTTGACATAATGTCGTGTGCATTTGTCCATTAGACTGCGACAGATAACTCGAGGAGCTGACGTTACCGGACCGCTGACCTGAAGCGGCTACCGCGCGTCGGACGCCTCTGTTTACACAGTCGCTTCACAGACAGCTTGCTAGTAACGTTACCGAATTAGTTTCTGTTTTGCATTTTATCTTCCGTGTGTCTGTAAAACAGACAATAAAAGGTCAAAACTTACCTCATTTGGCAGAAAACTCCACGAGGAAGATGTCTGACGATATGCAGAGAAATGTTAAGTGCGACGTTCATTTGCCAAACAAGCCAGACAGCAACTAACTTAACTTTACGTAAACAATTTATGTGACATTTAACTCGTTTACCACGAAGAGTATATGAAAAACATGTTTCCCAAATTCGAAAACCGACATTAAAACGAAACTTTGACCGAGAAACTCTCCGCGTCTTCTCTTCACTGTTTTCGCGCCGATGTAAGCCACCAACGTTCTTGTTCCCACAATGCAAAGTGTAATTCAAAAATACGGAAAAACACCTGTAAAATGTCCTTTAATTATTAGGGTATATTGTACTGTATTTTTACGGATTTTTTTTTACAGTGCAGTGCAGTCATACCAGTTTTCTTACACAACATTTCACCACATAAATAATTAAGTAGTGGTACTAGTTTGTTAGTTATCTTATAATCCATTACAATGTACAAAAAAAAAAAAAAAAAAAAAAAAAATGGCAGCAGCTGCGTTTGTATGAAACAATAGAGCGAGTCCACGATACCAGCATGACAGAATTAAGAAACTGTCCACATAATATTGAATTAAGTTTTAATATTTTATAAGCAAACCAAACGCAAAGTTTCCGCCAAGAAAAATTATCAAGCATATAGCACTGACTTAAGTTACCCCGAATTAGTCTGAGCTGTGTAGTAATTTAATTTAAAGCACAGCCACCACAAATTCAGACTTTTTTTGTTTTGTTTTTTTAACTTATATTTTTGGGCTTTTTATGCCTTTTATTGTGATAGGACAGTAGAAAGATGACAGGAAAGAGCTGCGAGGAGAGAGTGTAGTGGGATCGGCAAAGGACCTCAAGACGGGAATCGAACTCGGGTCACCGTGAGCGCAGTTGCACTATATGTCATAACAAGATCATAACATAAATAACATCATAAGAAAAAGTTTAATAGCTATGATACTGGGTTTGAAATCAAATGTTTGCATAGTTATGACAGAAAACATTAGCATCTAACAATGCCTTGGAACAAACAAGTTTATGCATAAACCCAAATAGGAAATAAAACAGTTATCGAATAACCATGTGTCCTAAACTCCTGAAACATTGGTGTTTCATTTTAGAGCAGTCAATGCAATTTAAGTCATTTAAGTCAATGAAATCTGTAAGTGGGGGTGGATGTGTGAAAAAAATTCAGATGTAATCCCCTTTGTAATCACTGGCATTTTTCAAAAGTAACTGTAATTTAATTACATATTTTTTCTCAGTAACTGTAATTAATTACAATTACATTTATTTTGTAATTAAATTACGTAATTCCGTTACATGTAACTAGTTACTCCCCAACACTGGATAAAAGCAATACCAGTTTGTTTAGTTTAACTAACTAAAAGTCACCCAGTGTTTAGTGAGGAGAACATTATGCATTCTGCGTTTCTTTTAGGTGGCATTGATCTACACTCTCAGAAAAAAAGATACAAAAACTGTCTTAAAGTAGCCTAATCAAAGTACTGTACTTAAAGTGTACATATTAGAACCTAATATGTACAAAAGTGTATATTTTATAGGAAATACAAAAAGAAACATAGCCCAATCGCCATGTTTTTTTCTAAGGTTACAGCAAGAAATAAATTCTACTGGGTTTACTTTTAAATCCTTCATAAAATCTACCCTATTAATTCTTCCATTTCTGAATATCCTGATATGTTTATTTTGTGGTATTTTATAAGAAACAGCCACCCATACATCTTTATTAATTGTAATATAACCAATGCATGAGCTGATTTAAGTTCTTCTATTTTTACCCCTACAAAAGTAAACACTTCTTTTGTTCTCAATTTTTGTATTATTCGTTTTTAATATAAATTTTAATGACCTTTTATTAAATAATATATATTTTTTATTAATAATATAATATTATATTAATATTATTTTATTATTTATCTCTTGAATATGTTGGCAACTGTTGTATTATACATTTTTCATCCATAAACAAAGATGGTTTAAATCTCCATTGTCTTCCTTTTTTTCTTTAATTCAACTGTATGTGTATCCATGTGTTTACTTTGTTCTTATGTTGTAGTTATTATTTATTCCCTGTTCATGTTCTGCAGTAAATGCTAAATATGATTACAATTGTCATTATGTAATTACTTTCTACAACAAGACTCACCTACCAGTTTAATTAAAAATCTTTTCAAAGAGTCTCTTAGATTGTAGCCATTATAAAAATAAATGAATAAATAAATAAAGGGTTTTTTCAGGCAGTTGTCTCCTGAATCTTTACTGTAAAGTTTTACATTAAAACATTGTCATCAAAGGCGTCATGTTTTGTTTATAGCATCCTGCTCGAAGTGGAGGCTTGTACCTCGTTTCATGTGATTTCATGCACATCTCTGATACATTAACAAATAGTTCAGCAGTGCATCCATTACTGATATTTCTATCCACAGCAGAAATTCATTTATGGAACTTAGGGAAAATTATTTTTATGCTTGTTAGTGGTAAACATTCTTTTTACTTCATCACTTCCATAACACTAATAAAACAGTGCACGCAGACTGTGTAGACTGTTTATATGAATCCACATGAGTGGCAAGGTAAGCCTATCAGGTCCCTGATGTTCCAGTCAGCACATACGTGTTTTGTGTTACATATATAAATGAAATCATGAAGATTTAACTCTCATTCGATCAAATATAGAAGTCCAGTCTGCTGGAAATGATCTTGCAGCCCTGCATGGAGAAGATGCGCATGTATCCTTTAAGGAAGTAGTTTAGGTCACGGGCCATCCTTACAACTACATTTTTATTTGGGAAATGACCCTTTCTGGCCATCTCAGCCAAACCACAATGAATGACATGCCTGTACTCCAGAGGAAGGAATGGCACAAAGTAATCCACCAGATTCTTATCGATTAAACTAGTGTGCCACAAACCACCTGTGGAAAGAGAGAAGAATGTGCAACAATAAAAGTAATTATAATATAAAGGTAATTCAAATGTTGTGGAATTTTCAACTCTCTATGCAACACTTCAGAAAACGGATATGGTCTGATCAAAGTCCCTTTAAGCAAGTCATTTCACTTGGCCGCCATCTTTGAAACGCCTCTTGGGCAGATAAGTGCAGCTCCTATCTATTTGAATGGAGAAACATCAGATTCTCCAAAAATGTTCAGCAAGCTTACGATTAAATTTTATATTTGAAATCACCAATGAAATCTGTCAACAAACTGCCACATAAATATCGTTCCTTGTGCTCCATAAGCGTTAAAAAAAGCTTATTTTCAGGCGAGATCAGCCAGTGCGTATGCGCAGTACTAAGCGCACGTCACAGAACACTAACTGTTTCTATAGCAACCAGGATTTCTAACGGCAGCTGCAGTGACGCGCTGACTTTACTAGTCAACGATTGGCTCTTTGATTAAGAAGGCGGGGCTTCGCGGCCATAATGAGCGGGGGTGGGGGCTGTAAAAAGAATGTGGGTACAACTTCCGGTGAGGCGGCAGACGTAGTATACCAACGGTATTTTGTGTGCTAAGTAGCGAAGAGGCTAAGTGTTTTTTAGACTATTGTTGACTTTGTAAAGATGCACACCTTTATGAGAGATGTCATTACGTTCTTAAGGACAGCATATGCTTTTCGAATTTGTGTTCCCACATCATTAGCAAGTTTGGATCGCTAAATATTGAACGACTGTCAACTAGTGAAATGATATTTGATCCGAGACATCAGAGCTTGTTAAAGGGTATGCCAGATGAAGCCTCGATTCGAGGCTTGTTAACGTAGAAATCCCTTTCGTAGAAGCCTCACTTTCTGTCCAGTCATGTGCGTGATTCACTTTGCGTGTCCTAATGTTCGACCCCCAGATCTTACTTTGCGAGTAAATTTTCATTGGGACCTATTTAATAATTACATTTTTAAACACCCAGTCATACAAGTAATATAAAGAATACAAATTATTTTAGGAATATTAAATATATGCCATACGCAATTGGTATATGTGTACATTATTCTTCTATTACATCATATTGATATTCGTACTGGCATTTAATGGCACTATTCAATGGGTAAATTAATTTATCAGAGTCAGAAATTCAACAAACAAACACACACACGGTTAGGCTTTTATTTGTGCATATAACATGGATCGATCTATGGAAATTGTGGTGAATGCTTCTTCCGACGGAGCTTCACAGGCTTTTGGCTGCTTTATTTTGTATATCATCACGTCCCGCTTGTTTACTTTGAGGCGGAAGACGCTCCCACTTTTGACGCAAGGCCTCATGGGTGTAGGAAACTTGTGAATAGGAGTGACAGCTCTTGGGTATTCTATAGTCTTTGGTCTGATTGAATGAGCCACACCTATAACTACAGTCATGTGACCAGTGCAGAGGTGTAAAGTATTTGAATAAGTACTTCAGTATCTTTTTGGATTTTTGGTTTCACTGAGTATCAAAAATATTAACAATATTTACTCTCTACTTCACAACATTTTTGAACGAGTATCTGCAGCAGTTTATTTCTGCTACAGAAGACATGATATTGTCAACTACAGGGCACTGAAAGTACTATATCTTGTGCATTTTGCTCTCACTCATTCAAACTTGTCAACAATACTACCTTATTTGAATGTGAGCTCCTTAGCAAGTAGTTATGAATCATAGGTGGTTTTTGTTTTGGACTTTTATGTCACTTCCTGTCACCCATGGTGTTTGTAGTCAGTTTGTAGTCCGAATTGTCATTGGTTCCCCTTGATTAGTCTAATCAGGTGTGTCTTGTTATCTTGTTAAGCTTGTTAGCCCCCCTGTGTATATATAGCTCTACTGTTTCTATAGTTCCTTGTGAGTTGTTGAATGTAATGTTTGTCTTTTTGCCTGTCATTATGTTCTTTGTTCCCTTTGGTTATGGTTTATAGTTGTTCTAGTTTTTCCATTAAATACCTGCACATAGTTCCTTGCCTCTGCCTTGAATTGGTTACTTGTAACTTGTAGTGGAGTAATTTTCACTGTAAGATATCTGTACTTCTACTTAAGTATGGTTTTCAGGTAATCTTTACATCTCTAGACCAATATGCTAATAATTTATTTATATAATGACCTTTGTTATGTCGCCTGGCCAACAACAGTGGGTCTAACGAATAACATCACTTAAACAAAAAATGTTTAATGTTAAATCAATTTATAATATAAAAATTGTTGCATCATATTGCTACTGTTGACATTATTGTATCATATTGCTCTGCTCCACAGATGAGAAAAGAGATACATGTGACATACTGTTTTTGTTGTTGAAGACAGACAGTGAAAGTGCCATCTCTATATCCTTCAACTGGATCTCCCTTCGATCTCTACCGAGCTCCCAGAAATGCAGAGCCACTTGAACGATACTTTCACCACCAGCGTTGCTATAAAAACAAGAACAACTGGCTTAACAGAGGCTGTTTGGTTTGAAATGAGTATGTCAAAAGTTTACTGTGCCTATGATACTGACCTGAGGAAGATGAAGATGGACTGTCTGTATGAGACTCCGTCCAGGTTATTGTAAAAGTCCAGATAAGGTTTAATACTGTTGATCAGCTCGGGATGCATTTTATCCATTTCATCGAAGATGAACATTGAACGTGGGCAAATGGAAACATTCCCTCGTATCCACTTATGTAACTGGGTCTAAGCACATACAAACATACATTTTGTTCAGATATGACAGTGAAGAGCCACAAGAGATAAATGTATTTATTTTGGTGATATACTGTATAAACTCATTACCTTGTATTCGTTAATGTGAGACTCGTGAGGAAAGTGTGATGTCGCTGTAAACAGATGAACGAAGCTGCTCGTCATCCCTTTCTTGTAAATATTTTCCGCTATAATCTGGCTCACAAAGTTCTTCCCGGTCCCAGTCCAGCCGTGGAGGGACAGAACCAGTGGTTTCTTTGGGTTTTTACTCTCCATGAAGCCTGTGACAGCTTTCAGGATGACCTTAGCAGCAATGTGCTGCCCAAAAAAGCTTTTTTTTTAGGTCATGCTTCAGTCCTATGGATGAGAGGACAGTAAACGGTGAAACTGTTTGCACTACAAACCAGTGTGCTCATAATTAAGACAATCCATTAAAATTATATGGTAAAACCAGTGGTGTAGTGCAGGGTATACACAGGTATAAAGCATATACCCACTTCTTTATCAGTCAGCTTTGCGTATATATTAGCCAAAATCATGACAGTCCACCACATGAACAGCTAATTCAGTTGCATGTGAATAAATTCAAATATTCCCTGAAAACACTCCAGCGTTTTTATTTCATTTTATATTTCCGTATTTTTGATGATTGCGCCTGATGCGCCTCTGTCCCCCCCACCCCAGATGCTGCCCGTTCATACTCATACGGGAAAGCATGTCAGGAGATGTGCGAGCGGTAAAATAATTATTATTATCAAGCAGCAAAACAAACTGTTTTGTACAGCTAAAAATAGCTGTTCGCAGATTAGAATTAGAATACGTCATAAGACCAATAAAAAAAAACATTTTTAGTGAATTGTTGGCCTTCTGGAAAGAATGACTTCATGTTGCTTCTTTGGCAATGAATGTTTGTGGCTTACCCTCCTTGTAAAGGGTGTCAATGATTGTCTTCTGGACAACTGTCAGATCAGCAGTCTTCTCCATGATTGTGTAGCCTAGTGAACCAAACTGAGAGACCATTTTGGAGGCTCAGGAAACCTTTGTAAACCTAAACAAACAAAAACCTAAACTAGTGGGCGTGGCAACGCTGCTTTCCACGTTAATCAGCCAATAGGGGTAAAGACAGGGCTGGAAAGGGGGTGGGGGCGTGGGGAGGTGGAGTCCAGGCCTAAAGGGTGAATTTTGAGGGGGGACGGCGTTTCACTTCCAACTGGTTAGGCGTTTTTGGAAATTAAAGTGATTTCTATATTCACCTATTCAAAAGACTACAAAAGCAATCCCAGTTCTGCACATAAACGTAGCACAATGTAGACTAAAAACACAGCTGGATATTTGTGTTTATGGTTCGCTGGGCAATGCAGTCTTTTGCTATAATACCTGCAGATTGCAGCCAATGGAAATGCTTCTCGTCAATGCGTGTCCTGCTCCTCACAGCACAGATTGTAAAGGCTGACTGCAGTTTTTGTCATTTATTACAACAAAGTGTAGAAACAATGTAAGATTCAGTGTGCAGTGTAGAGAGCTTAATTAATTAAAATGGAAGTTTGTGAGATCGTGATGAACTAAGGAGAGTGACATATTTTTAGGAACACTGTTGTCTGATTGTGTTCTATTTCGTCAACAAAAATAGTTCCAAACAAAGCCACAGCTGAGCCACCCCACATGTATAATCTTTGACACAGTGCTGTTTCGTTTATGAATGAGTCTGCGCTTTTGAACAAATTGAGTCACTGATTCAGTGACCCATTTATAAAGAGAGTCACTTGCTTTGTTCCTAAATGAATCAGCTGTTTGAACCAATCGACTGAATTAATTATTCAGTTATAATATTCAGTCACTTTGCCTTGCTGCCACCTACTGGCGGTTTCAGTTTCATTTTTTAAAGTTTAAATTGAGTCATTTAGCAAAACTTTATATTTAAAACATTAATCTCATAACATTGTTATTAGGAAATGCATTAATGCCACCTCTGAGTCATGTCAAAAATTCTGCAAATATTACTTAATGCAAAGATGACTTGTTGATGCTGATTTCTTTTGACTGGCAACTTATTCTTTTAAGTTACTTATTATTTTAATTGAATTTATGGTTTAATTACATTTTTTTTAAATGGCTTTACAAATGTAAAAAACAAACAAACTAAGGGGTCAGATATACCTTATAATGGGAAGGTTCATTTCTGTCACTGTTCCTAGTTTTTTTTTTTTTTTTTTAATTAGGAGCACTAAAGAAATGTAAGCATAGAGTCTTTAAGAATGTAATGTCACCTTTTAAAATCTAACTTCAAACGTTTTTGCAAAGTGTAAACTATTTAATATAATGTACAAATCAAGCAATACCAGTAAATAAGAAGTGTTTTGAGGGCTTAGCTAAACAGGACAACTAGAGACCATAATCATTCTATTTTTATTACATTATGCTTTCATTTTTTTATTTTTTCAGCTTGAGTTCCCCTAGTGAATTTTGGTCATTTCCAACACTTGGTAAATGGATCATCTCATCATTAAAGGAAATGTAAATTGATAAATAAATAAATAACTGGCCTAAATAATAGAAGAAAAAGTGTAATAAATTGTTATTTCTATTTTAATTTAAATAAATACATTTTTTTTAAAAAATAAAAAAAAAAAAAAATTGATACATTTCTGACTAAATTGCATGAAAATGTATTTGTTCTTACCTTCGTGCAGTATCATTTACATTTCCTCATTTATGTATTTATTTTGTTTACTAATGTTGCAGGTTTCGTTCTGCATATCACAAAACTGTAATCTAATCAAATCCACATTAACTTTCTCTTTTACCGGTTTTATTGAAGTTAATCCAGTTCGCATTACAGACTTCCTTCTTCCAGTAGAAATGCCAGTATGTTGCACCCAGAGCAGCAAATCCTGCACCCACAAGTAATAGGGTGACCTGAGGGGGCATCCGGGCTGTCATTTTAATAAATAAATTGTCGATACAAAAGCAGGCTCTAGCTTAGCATCTACTTCCTAGTTAAAGTTACATGATCTTCCTGAAGTTCTTTACAGGATATTGTGGAGATCTTTGAGATTGAGTTGACCAATGAAATGAGCTGCAGGGCGGGTTTGCACTATATACACACTTGCCATCACAAAAGCAATAACAATATCCTAAAGTATCCTGCACTTAAAACAATTAAAACAGTAAAACTTAGAACAGTAAAACGGAGACTCAGTGTCCTAGTAATGCAAGCGAAACCGCAAAAATGCAACAAGACTCAAGGACTTAATTTGCATTTCAGTAAATTAATGGTTTATTAACAATAAAGACATGCACTGTGCATAAACAGTACTATTTATTCTGGAGAAATAATCAAAAATGGATCGATAAATAATCTGCTTGCGTTGTAATTACTACCTCTAGTACTCTAGGTGGCCTCAGTGTCCACATTTTCTGTTATGAACGTTTTCTGTTCTGTACTTTAACTATCCGAGAGTGTGAAAAAAGAAATTTGAAGATATAGGTATGTAACACAATGAAAGTAACAATTAACTAGATAAAAAAGTTTGTCAAGACAAACTTTAAGTTGGCTTGAGAAAGCCGGAACAGAAAGTTTGAAAAAGTTTGAAATGTTTATAAAGTTTATAAAGTTTAATGTTTATGTATAAATGTATAAATGTTTATAAAGAAGTTTTAAAAAGTTTTAAGTTTGATGGTTTTCAGTCTGAAGTAGTTTGAATTCAAAAGTAGTTTTAAAAGGTTAACGTTTGGATGTTTTGAAGGCAATACAGTCTGTCAGAGATAGATAGATAGATAGATATAATATAGATAGATAGATATAGATAGAATGTTGTTAGCATGTTATTAACATGATTAACATGTGACTAGCATGATGTTATAATGATTTGCAAGCTACTAGCATGTTGTTAGGATGATTAGCAAGTTACTAGCATGTTGGTAGCATGTTTCTAGCATGAGTAACAAGTTACTAGCATGTTGTTAGCATAATTAGCAAGTTACTAGCATTTTACTAGCAAGGTGCTAACATAATTTGCAAGCTACTAGCACGCTGTTAACATGATTAGCAAGTTACTAGCATGATTAGCCAATTGCTAGCATGTTTCTAGCAAGATTAGCAAGTTAGTAGCATGTTGCTAGCATGATTGTAGCATGATTAGCATGTCGTTAGCATGTTATTAGCATGATTAACAAGATACTAGCATGATTAACAAGTTACTAGCATGTTGCTAGCATGTTTCTAGCATGACTAGCAAGTTACTAACATGTTGTTAACATGATTAACAAGTTACTAGCATGTTTCTAGCATGATTAACAAGTTACTAGCATGTTGTTTGCATGATTAACAAGTTACTAGTACATTTCTAGCATGATTAACAAGTTACTAGCATTATTAACAAGTTACTAGCATTTTACTAGCATGGTGCTAACATAATTTGCAAGCTACTAGCATGTTGTTAGCATGATTAGCAAGTTACTAGCATGTTGGTAGCATGTTTCTAGCATGAGTAACAAGTTACTAGCATTTTACTAGCAAGGTGCTAACATAATTTACAAGCTACTAACATGTTGTTAACATGATTAGCAAGTTACTAGCATGATTAGCAAGTTGCTAGCATGTTTCTAGCAAGATTAGCAAGTTAGTAGCATGTTGCTAGCATGATTGTAGCATGATTAGCATGTCGTTAGCATGTTATTAGCATGATTAACATGAGTTTGAATGAGTTTAAATGGATTAGAAATACAGTACATAGTAGGGAAGTTTGATTGAGGCTCAAAGGATTCTGGGAGTTTTGACAGTTGGAATTTGAAAAGTGTTGCTCATTTGAACATTCCGTCAATGTAAGTCTATGGGATTTTTCCCAATTTTAATCGCCATTTTTAGGAAAACCGTAAGTCCGATCAGTTAGAAAAGATATAGCAACTAACTTCAGATCAGTCTGAAGATCTGGGCTGAGTTTGGAGTTTGTAGAGTTAAAGCTCTAGGACGAGTTAGTGTCGACAGATTTAGTCTCAGAAGAAAATAGCAAATCAGTAAGTTGGCTTTCTTAAGCCAACTTAATTAATCAGTAAATAATAACAACAACAACACCAATAAAAATAAACATATTACAAGTAACCAGTATGACATAAAAGTAAATGTTACGATGTAACTAGAAGTATAATACAATAAAACGATCGTTAAAAAAAATCTGGAACACATTCAATGATAAGAATGTAGTCATTGAGTTTTAAGACGTGCAGCTGACGCATGACGTCATTTCCGGTTCTGCCATTTTGCGGTTGCGGATCAGTCCTGAGCTGCTGGTGCGTTTCTTACCGAATACCGATAATATAGTCCTAACATTAAAGCCCAGTTAAACCGGTAAAATGTCAGATTTTGACAGCAACCCCTTCGCGGACCCGGACTTCAGCAACCCGTTTCAGGTAATGTCATTTCAGTGCTGTTTTTATGATAGTGATTCGACATAACGTTACCGCTTTATGTATGTGTTTGTTTTTTTTTTTTTTACAGATAAAGTCAATACGTTTTCTAGTCATTTCGATTACGTCCATATACAATAAAGTAACTTAATTCTAATATCTATACCCCCAGCCTGTTTAACCAGTCAGCTATGTGTGCATATGTCATTATGGTGTCTTTGGTTTCGTTTATGAGCATTTTTGTTATTATTATTGGGTTTCTGAATCGGATTATGTGCCCAGTTTAATGTTTAGTCGGTCCAGTGCACTATCAATATTACATCTGACTTGTAATAATGCCTTTATTATATTTAATAAAACAAAGGAGGCTTTAATTCTGTGTTTGGGCTATGTTTGGCATTAATATTATATTTCTAGTGTGTCTTATTTAGTGAATTATCTGCTGTTATTGAAGCTGAAATGAATTTGATCCCTTTACAGTCAGTGTCCACGTTTACACAAGGTTGAATGATGATGTTTAGGAGCAGTAAAGGATGATGTGTGTGTGTTTTGCTGCTGTGATGGATGGATGGATGTAGGCCGCCCTGTTTTGATCAGTGATATGACTGTGTGTTTGCAGCTCCGGTCAGCTGAGGGAATTAGATCCCCGTCAGCCTGTTTTATTTTTTATTTTGTGCAGCTACATCGAGCCAAACGTGGAAGCGTTTGTCCTCCGTGCACCTTAATGCACCAAAGCTACAGATTTGGTGAAATAACACTGTTTTGTAAATAATTTAATCTTATAAATTTACTGTGCCATATGTAATATGAATTTTTAGGCCTTCAAAACAATCAAAACTTGGCTGAAAACCTGTTGCACCCAATCTAATACAAACAATCTAGCAAATAGTAGGCCTTTTAGTCTATAAATATCAGCATCTGCACCAAATAAACTTTCATGTTCTCACTATATCATCCTAAATGAGCCATAAAAACCTTTAGTATCACATATTATTCTTAACATAAGAATAATGACAGGCTTCCCAGGTTAATACACCATGGCTGTCTGCCTTGAGTTTCCCTTCCTTTGTTTTCCTCTCTCCTTTAGTCTCTGGGGAGAGTCTGTACATTTGACATTACAGGTGTTGTAGACTCACAGGTGGGATCGGACCCGTCTTGGAGGTGCGGGGAGACAAATGCAAATCGTGCACGGCAGATTGTGGCCTTTGTTCGGCCAGATAAGACATGATCATTTAGACCTTTTACAGAAAGAACCTTTGCTTTTGGTCACCCGGGTCTCTCTTTTCCTCTTTTCCAATATCGAACCACCCACGTTTGCGCACGCACGCATCATTATAATCATCACCAGCAGCAGTTTTCCTTCTCAGAAGTGTTTCTATTAAAGCATACCTCTTAAGCCGTCATTAAACTCAGCTGGTCAGACGAGGTATTTCGTTAAGTGATCAGCAGTAATGGTATGCGGTCCGTCACGGAGTTGCCGTGGTAACTCAACACTGTAGCCGACCGACTGTAGCGGCACGTCTCAATAATTAATGCAGCCTCCTGATTGCATTGTGTTTCTGACTCACGTCTTCAGTGTATATATGCCGTCTTGAGCTTGTAGATTCTTATTGTCTTGATTAATCTTCTGGTTTTGCTTCCAGACCTCAAAATAAACCCAATCTCAGCAAATATCTGACATTCCGAGGTTTGGTGTTTTCTCCATCATTTAGTAGATCAGCATCTCGGTTGAATCCTGTAATGCTTATGCTGCTGTTATGATACTAGATGTTGGTGGAATTAGTTTAGATTGTTTAAAACGATATGTTTGGTTTGTTATAGCCTTTACATAGTGACTGACTATTATATGAACTTTCTGAACTTGATGTGTAGGTGTATTGGCTAATTTACAAAGGCTTTGAACTTGGGTTATCTAGATTTTAGAGTTGGAATAATTCATTTTAAACCTGATATTTGCATTTGCGTCGTTATTTTGTTTTTATAATGTAGTAACTGTGGTGGCTGTAATATATAGTATAGCCTCTCGTACCTTGTTGTGTATAGTTGGGGTAAATTTAAAATTCAGTCTTGTATGTTTTTGATCTTATTGTGATTCTTGTTTTGTTTATTTTACATTTTTTTGACCTTTTAATTTTTAATCATCAGATATTATAACTTTGGTGAATTGTCACTCGAGTCGATTCATCATTTAAGTACTCGATTTAAAAACAACAACAAAAAAAAATCAAGATTGCATTTTGCCCGTGACGAGAACCGGCAATATACCGGAAGTGCCGCGTTCCATCGACTAAAATCCAAGAAATGCATTATTAGACCATTTTCCAAGGCTGGATGATATATTAAACCCATTTATTCACAATCTCTGAGATTCAATTAAATGTATGTGATGCAAGTTCAATATAAGCTTTTAAGTTCGGTTCAATTTGAAGACGTTCTGCCAGAAACATATTAGTATTATTAGGTAAAATGTACATACTACTACTACTAAAATTTTATTTTTTGAGGAATAATCACACAATATTTTTTAATAGTATCACCTTTGTTTGCCAAAAAATAAAGTTTGTTTAATTTTCAACAATTAAAAGATAAATTAAATTAATGTCTAATGCCTTCATTTGATAACCAGAAAAATTTAAATACACAATACAGAACAATACAAAACGATACAGAATTTTTGAGGGAAAAACATTTCATTAGGCTGTTTCAAGAATAAATTTGAGTAAATTAAGTTGTTTTTATGCATTAAAATAATTAGACATGCTAAAACACATAATTTGGTAACAATAAAACATATGGTGAAAAAAAATAAAACTTTTTATAGGGTCATAAACATGTTGTTTTTGTTAAACTTTTAATAAATTGATGTGAATTTGTGTACGTTTAGACATGCTTTTTGATTAATTTAATTTAATTTAACCATTAAAAAGTCCAGAAAAATAAAATGGGGGAAAAAAAGTTATCTAGAAAAATTAAAACGGAAGAAATTGAATTTGGGGGGAAAAACAAAATTTGAATAAAAACATTCGATTCATTGCGATTTCAAACCATCACTTTACGTGAGTAAAGTGAGTTTACGTGGTTTTGATGTCCACATATTCAAGAAATTATAGTGGGTGTAGCATTTCTGTCATAAAGAAATTGGCAAGTATTAAAGATCAAGTAGACATTTGAATTAAATGTTGTTTGGTCAATATTAAACAAGGATTACATTGTACAGTAATGTGTAAAAACAATTGTTGCCATTTTTTAAAAATAATACATAATGCACAGTTCTAATGTAGTTCTGTTGTTTATATTACTTTATGTATTTTCACACTTTTGTTCAGTGAAACCATATGATTACTTGCTTTTGATGCTTTATTTAAACTAGTTATAATTGCCTCATTGCTATTATATATGTATTTTAAGTCATGTTAAAGGCTGTTGTTATCTTAGGTCTGTTTTATTACCTTCAAAACATTAATTAGAATTATCAGATTACTCAATTAATCATCAGAATAATTGACGAGTACTCAACCACTAAAATAATCAATAATGAGAGCCCTAATCACAACTTAAATTTAATAATAAACATCAGATTTCCATGAACTACAAACTATTGTCATAATCATAATCAGTCATGTTTTAATAGATTTAGTTAAAGTAGATTTATTTGAGGAATAATTCAGCCAGAAATGAAAATGTTATCCTTATTTACTTGACTTTAAGTCATCCAAGCTCATATGACTTTCTGTCGCCTGTGGAGAACAAAACTAAACACTTTGAAGAATTTTACTACTGTTTTTTTTTCTTTTTAAATACCATTGCTTCCTTTTACAGTCTTCATTTATGCGTTTGGCAGACACTGTTATCAAAAGTGACCTTAAATTGCATTTAAGGCAGTTCATGCATTGGGGCTTTTAAGCTTTAAAATGGATGCACAAGCACCATAAAATCATAAATGTCATATCAGATAATGAGTAATATATGTAACAGCACTGTAAAAAAATAATAACAAATGATTTTTTTGTCAACGTCCTCAGAAAAGACAAATGCTTTGAGTTTGGAGGATGAGTCATTCCTCAACAGAGCTTGGTAATCCTTGTTAAACATATCAGACTCTACAAAGGCAGTTTGTAAATGAAACCACAAAGCAAATAGTCTTTATCCTGGATGAGATCCTGGTAGAAACGAGTCTCACGTTGTGCTGAAACAGCCTGAGATGATGCAGCCTCATCAACAAGTAGGCGTGCTGCAGGATGTTGCAGAACCGCTGCACGGGTGTGTGTGTAACTGTACGCACGCATGCTTATGACTCTGACTTCGCACATTTTACCATATTACAGGCATTTCATAATGCGGAAGCTGTCAGATTCATAAAACTAGTCAGCTGTGTGTGTGCGATGTCACAGCGGTAAGAAAGTAGGCTGTCTAAATGAGGTCCGTCTGATTCTGTCCGTCACTCTGCGATCGTAATGAGAACACGAGAAGAGAGAGAGCGAACTGTAATGATCTGATTAGATGGATGTTTCTGGAGACGTAGCCGCTCTGCAGATGCAGGGGAACCTATTACAGTGAGCCGCTGTCACCGCGTGTGTGTTTGCCTTCATTCACGCTGTTTGTTGAGGGAGCGGTGACTAAGAACAGAGTGGTTTTATTTTAGTTTCTGTCTGAGTCACTCTCGTCATCGCCGGTGGAACTTTATTGTCACGGGACCCAGAGACGGTTTCACTGAATGAGCGTTTCGTCAGTGGAGCTTCCGTTCAGATCTTCTGATTTCTCAGAATGTCCGGCTGTGTTTGAGCGACACTTTAGCTCTGTTCCAAAACCTAGTCAGCTGTATTCTAAGGCAGCATCTGCAGTGAGTTGTATCTGAAGCTTCAAAAGTGACTGATTTGGAATGCATTAGGCAGCAAACATAAATAGGATTGATAAGGAAAAAACAACGTTAATTCAAAATGATTAAAACATAAGTGATTAAGAAGTGATCATAAAATGTACGTAAGAAATGAAAAAAAAAATATTAAAAAATAAAATAAAAATATCTATCTGTCTGTCCACACACACTTAAAACAGTGATTAGTCATGAAATATACATAAGAAATAGAAATTCTAAAAATACTTTAAATATAAAATAAGCAAGAAATAAAATACACAGTAATTAATTAATATTAAAAATACTATTAAAAATGTACATAGCAATTAAATATTAAATTAAATATAATTCAATATTGCAATTAAATATTTTAAAAAATGTATGTATAATTTAATAAATAAATAATAAAAAATTATGTATAATTATGTATAATTTTTTTTAATATTTAATTCTGTGTTGTGTGTGTATATATACATACACATACGAAATTAAATATTAAATCTAAAAAAATTATATCAAATATTAAATAAAATATTGCAATTTTATTTTATATATATATATATATATATATACATACACACTGTTTATATATTAAATATTGCAATTACATTTCGTTAAATATTATAATTAAATATTACAAAATTGTTGCAACACTGTTTATATAATGCTAAAATGAAAAAAAAGTAAAAAAATTCTGTATCTATATTTTGCAAGTATTAAATATTGCAATTAAATATTTAAAAAATATGTTTCTGTCTCTCTCTCTCTCTCTCTCTCTCTCTCTCTATCTATCTATAGAAATATGTAATATTAAATATTACATTAAATATGGCAATTAAATATGAAAAAAAAAAAAATACAACACTCGTTATATAAATTTAAATTTCAATTCAGGTAGGGAGCTCACTAGATATTGAACCACAGCTGTGGTGTCTCAGAGTGTCTCTGCATCATTTTTTTGTCACTTTCTTGTCGGAAAGAGTGGGTGGATGGATTTTTTTTTTCTGCATTTTGCTTTCAGTGATACTTGGACACAGATATTCCTGAAATATATTTTTACCTGCGAGATAGACAGGGGAACACTGAAGCTGCATACTAATCTGCATACTATCGTCCCAAATGCCATGGATTCTGTTTTATTCTCATATATTCTTTTTACTTAGCTTATCTTTGTTTGTTCATTTCGTAATAGTCATTTGGTCTTAATATTAATTTTTACTTTGAATTTTTTATGCTACTGTTTATATTGTATGTTCACTGTTTTAAAATGCACTTTACTTTTGTCACTTACTTGCGGTCTTGTAGGTTTCACTTGCATATCTTTAAGGTGACATTTTAGCTTCCATTTGTCTTCTAGCCCACACAAACCTGCATTCTTCTGTCTGTCCCTTTTCAAAACCACATTTGACCTTAAATGTGAGCATTCACACACTCAGTGTTCAAACAGCCTCTACAAGACAAATAAACCTGTGTTTAGACAATCTTCTCTGCATTAACCACAGATGCATCGCGTCAGCTTAACACTTTGAGTTTGTTTTGCATGTGCTGAGGAAAGTTTGCAGCAGTTATGTTTGCGTTGATCTGATTTTCACCGTTTTCATCTCAGCTGCATTCAACGCTAATCTTGTTACTGTCTAAAATAAGCTTTTATTAGGTGAATACTCGAGCACTGTGCTTGTCAAGCCTCTGCGTATATCATGAAATCATCTTTAGTCCTGAAAAAACGCAGTGCTGAAGGAGGTCAAACCCAAACGCGCTGCTGGGGTTGAGTTTCCCGCTTTAGAATCAGGTCACTCAATGCAAGCAGCCACTATAGAGTGATTTACAAGGACATAAGTGGTGTAAATCTTTGTTTCTGTACTTTATCTTCACAGTTTGGGTTGCATGTTACAGTACATCATGTTTTTATCAGCTGTTTGGACTCCCATTCTGACGGCACCCATTCACTGCAGAGGATCCAGTGGTGAGCAAGTGATAAAATGCTACAGAAAAAGTTCACCCAGAAATGAAACGTTGCTGAAAATGTGCTCTCAGGCCATCCAAGATGTAAGTGAGCTTAACAGATTTGGAGAAATGCAGCATTTTATCACTTGCTCACCAATGGATTATCTGCAGTGAATGGGTGCCGTCAGAATGAGAGTCCAAAGAGCTGATTAAAAACATCACTATAATCCACAAGTAATCCACACCACTCCAGTCCATCAATTAACATCTTGTGAAACCAAAAGCTGTGTGTTTGTGAGAAAAAATCATTTTTAGGGCATTTTTAACTTTAAATTTGTCACATCTGGACAAAATGTAATCCCATAATCCATAATCATGCTTCCTCTAGTGGAAAAAGTCCACCCACATATTTATTTAGAGCTGTTTTGGCTTGTAAACAATGCTTGATCTGTGCAGATTTCTCTCCTGATTCAGACCGGATGACGTTTTCACTGACAGAAACAGTATTATGAATAGAGGACTTTTAGGCCATCCAAAATGTAGATGAACTTGTTTCTTCATGGAAACAGATTTGGAGAAATGCAGCAGTTTATCACTTGCTCATCAGTGGATCCTCTGCAGCGAATTGGTGCCGTCAGAAAGAGAGTCCAAACAGCTGAAAAAAACATCACAGTAACCCACAAGTAATCCGGACCACTCCAGTCATTCTGATGGCACCCATTCACTGCAGAGCATCCATTGGTGATTAAGTGATAAAATGCTACAGGAATAGTCTACCCAGAAATTAAACTTTGCTGAAAATGTGCTCTTAGCCCATCCAAGATGTAGATCAGCTTGTTTCCTTATGGGACCAGATTTGGAAAAATGTAACATTTTATCACTTGCTCGCCAATGGATCCTCTGTAGTGAATGGGTGCCGTCAGAATGAGAGTCCAAACAGCTGATAAAAACATCACAATAATCCACTCCAGTCAATCAATTAACATCTTGTGAAGCCAAAAGCTGTGTGTTTGTGAGAAACAAATTCATTTTTAGGACATTTTTAACTTTAAATTTGTCACATCTGGACAAAGTATAATCCCATAATCCATAATAATGCTTCCTCTAGTGGAAAAGTCCACCCGCATATTTATTTAGAGCTGTTTTGGACTGTTTCGGCTTGTGAACAGTGCTTGATCTGTGCAGATTTCTCTCCTGATTCAGACCAGATGACGTTTTCACTGGCAGAAACTATATTATGAATAGAGGACTCATATTTTAGCTACAAGCAACAGATTTCTTACAAACATGCTTTTTTTTACTTCTCAAGATGCTAATTGATTGACTGGATTGGTGTGGATTACTTGTAGATTATTGTGATGTTTTTATCAGCTTTTTGGACTCTCATTCTGACGGCACCCATTCACTGCAGAGCATCCATTGGTGAGCAAGTGATAAAACGATACAGAAATAGTTTACCCAGAAATAAAACTGCGCTGAAAATGTGCTATTAAGCCATTCAAGATGTAGATGAGGTTGTTTCTTCATGGGAACAGATTTGGAGAAATGTAGCACTTTATCACTTGCTCACCAATGGATCCTCTGCAGCGAATGGGTGCCGTCAGAATGAGAGTCCACACAGCTGATAAAAACATCACAATAATCCACAAGTAATCCAGTACAGTCAATCAATGAACATCTTGTGAAGCCAAAAGATGTGTGTTTGTAAGAAACAAAACTTTCTTAAACGTCAAATCATCATATCTGTACAAAATTTAAATCCATAATTCATAATAATGCTTCCTCCAGTGAAAAAGTCTACCCACATATTTGTTTAGAGCTGTTTTGGCTTGTAAACGGTGCTTGATCTGTGCAGATTTCTCTCCTGATTCAGACAAGACAACGTTTTCACTGGCAGAAACAATATTATGAATAGAGGACACATATTTTTGCTGGAATCAGCAGATTGTTTCTTACAAACATGCAGTTTTTCACTTTTTAAGTTGTTAATTGATGGACTGGAGTGGTGTGGATTACTTGTGGATTATTGCAAAGTTTTTATCAGCTCTTTGGACTGTCATTCCGACGGCACCCATTCATCCATTATTCATCCATGGACTGAGGGTGAGTAAATTTCCAGCATATTTGGATTTTTTTGGTAAACTATGCAAATTGAGATAAAATGTTAGTGTGCTGCTTACCTACAGTACATAGCAGTTTGGTCTGCGTCTGAATGTTTAGATGCACTTATATTGCCTAAAAATGCTTTCTAGGTAGGCTGTTCACTAGGATTAAAGATATGTCAGGTGGTCAAAGTGTGTGGGATCAAACATCACTGTCTCACGGTGTGTATATGATAACAGTACTGAAGACATAGTGTCTTCCTGCTACTACAAATGTGTATGTGTGTGTGTGTGATTATCCCATGAAACATTCATTGTTATACAGAATGAAATATTCATGGCTCTTGAGTCCTGACAGTTCGCCAGCCGTATGAAACGGATCCGCCTCAGGACCTGAACGCTGCATACTGGGGCTGCTATGGAAACAAGGGACGGTTTTAGTGTGTGTGTGTGTCTTGTAGTTAACGTTCTTTGGACCTTGTGTGTTAAATGAATCTTTGGTTTAGTCAGTGAGGGAATAGTCAACTATCTTTATCCAGAAACACAGGAGTTTAATAAAGCGTCTTCCCTGCTGTGTGTTTGGAATTAATGCTCGTGTATTTCATACTGCACAGAACTGATGTGAAAAATAGCATTTGAAACAATAAATGTTTGTAACAGTAGTAAGTCTGAATGAATATAGTAAGAGAAATCCATTTTTATTCCAATGATGACTTAACATTTTCTGGACAGAGGACCGTGTCAGAAGGAGATTCCGGTTCATTCGTCACACTGAAGTCGGGTCAAGTCGGGTGCAGTGGATTGTGTGATACAGTATTTCACATTGTGTGTGTATACTGGCAAAACCTGGCAAATAATTTTTAATTATAATAATAACAATGCATATCTTTTTATTGTTGCAGAAATAAAACAATGTGTATTCTGTATATTGATTTATATGCAGACTATGCAGAAATATTGCTATATTATTATTATTATTATTATTATTATTATTATGATTATTAATAATAATCATAATAATTATTGTTATTATTATTAAAGATGATGATGATAATTTGCTTTATAAAAAGCATTTTATTAAGTATTGCTTTTTTATTTTTTGTTGATAATATAATAATATAGATAATAATACTTATTAAACTATTTTTATTTATATATGTATTATGGCATTGTTTTATTATTTATTATTTTATGATTTATAACAATTGCAACAGCAGCAATAATAATAATTTATCATTTTCATTTATATATGTATTATTATTCATGTTGCTGTTGATATTATTATTATTATTATTATTATTATTATTTATAAACAAAATAATAATAATTAGTATTAATATTATTTTTTCAGGTAATAATTTGGACAATTGTTGTAATTATTTTAGATTTATTATTGTTAAGCAGTATGCAGAATTTAAAGTATTGCTTTATTTTGTTAGTAGTAATATAGATAATAACAATTATTTAAAATATTTTTATGTATGTATTATGGCATTGATTTGTAATTTATTTTATTATTTATAACAACAGCAACAACAACAACAATAATAATAATAATAGAATTTAGTATTTTAATAATAATAATAATATAATATAATAATAATAATATAATAACGTATTTTAAAATATGCATTTTCCTGAATAATATAAATGGTTATTATTATTATTATTATTATTATTATTATTTCTATTTATATATGTGTTATTATTAGTGTTGCTGTCAATATTGATATTATTATTATTATTATTATTATTATAGATAATAATTTCCAGAATTGTTTTAATTATTTTAGTTATTATTGTTAGGCAATAAGCAGAATTTAAAGTTTTTATTTTGTGTAATAATGTAATAATATGAATTATAATAATTATTATTAAAAAACAGTTATTTATAGATATGTTATGGCATTGTTCTGATTTAATAATAATAATAATAATAATAATAATAATAATTTCCCAAGGAAACATTTTTTTTATTCAAATGTGTTATTATTAGTGTTGCTGTTGTTATTATTATTATTATTATTATAGATTATAATTTGCAGAATTGTTTTAATTATTGTATATTTATTTTTGTTAAGCAGTATGCAGAATTTAAAGTATTGCTTTATTATTATTTGTTAATATAATAACTGATAATAATAATAATAATTATTATTAAAATTATTTTTTATATATTATGTGTTTTATGTATTATTTTATTAATAATAACAGAAAAATAATAATGTAATAATGTAATATTTTAGTGTTATCAGACATATTATTATGTCTGATAACCAGTATGCAGAACTTAAAATATTGCTTTAATAATTAGAAATTATAATTGGTATGGTATTGGTCCTAAAGAGGCCATATTAGTTGTAATCTTTACTCTGAACCCAGGGTTGATCTCTCCCCCTCATCTATTTATAGCTTTTGCTCTGTGTAAATTACTGGAATCAGGCAGGAGAAAATTACAGCTTCTGTCTGATATTCCTGATGTTCTGGGCTGTGGAAGTGGAGGACAGAATGTGTAGTATTTCCTCTGTGAAGCGTGACATAATGTGTGTTTGCGTTCTCTGTTGTTCTGTGCTTTAATCTGATGCCGACTCAGCATTGGGCGTCAGGATTAGTTTGGCTCGCTCCGGAGTTCTCCGAGTTCTCCGACATCTGTGTGACATTAGTCATGATAATCGTGCCCTTATCAGCAGCACGTGAGAGGAAAGTGTGAGTTTGTTCAAGTTTATGGTTGTTTTACAACAGCAGTTAAGCTGTTTGTTGTCAAACCATGTTGCAGTCAGAGTCATGTGTTGTGATGTAATAATCATAATGATTTCTGAATGACTTGTTCGTGCAAGTTTAGTTTCAGCATGTGTGTAAGTAAGACGAGGTCGGGCGTCAGGAGTTTGACACGCATACCAAACTGTACAGTTACCATGGAAATAAAAGTATTTTATCTACTGTATACATGGTTTAGTTTTATAAAGTCAAGACAAACATTAGAATGAGCTTTATTTGCTAAGTGCTCTCTCTCTCTCTCTCTCTCTCTCTCACACACACACAGGAGCACGGAACACTTGAATAAATATGCAAGAAGATACATAACAAGTAGATCCGTCTCTTCTAGACTCAGACAGCAAATCCACCCACAGTCTGCACACTAAACGTCTGAAGCATTTTGCATAAAATTAATATTGCTATCGTAGTCTAATATGCGCTGCACTTATTGGCTTTGCTCACCAAAATCAGAAGAAATAAATGAGAAATTATTTTTTTTGTATTAGGAAAAAAACTGTGTTTTTGTTGTTGTTGTTCATTTTGTGACATAATTTTCTGAGTTGTCATGAAAATTTAGCTCTAAAATTCTCTTTAATATAGTGCATTAACATCAGGATCTTGTCCATGTCATATTAATCCCCAAAATCAAAAGAAATAAATGAGAAATTATATTTTAAGAAATTATTATTTTATATTTTATATTTATATTTTTATTCATTCATTTTTTGTGACATAATGTTTATGACAATTACAAAAATTATTATAATGTAATATAGTGCATTAACGCCAGGCTCTTGTCCATGTTATATTACTCCCCAAAATCAGAAGAAATAAATTAGAAATTTTATTTTATTTATTTATTCATTTATTTTGACATAATTTTTATAACAATTACAAAAAAAGACCCAAAATTCTCCTTACTATAATGCATTAAAATAAGGGTCTTTTTCCATGTCATATTACTCCCCAAAATCAGAAGAAATAAATGGGAAATTATTATTTTATTTTATTTTGTTTTGTTTTGTTTTGTTTTGTTTTATTTTATTTTATTTTATTTTATTTTATTTTATTTTATTTTGTTTTAGTTTTTATTTTATTTTATTTTATTTTATTTTATTTTATTTTATTTGTTTGAAATATTGTTTTATCACAGTTAAGAAAATGTTGCCCCAAAATATCTGCTTACTATAATGCATTAAAATCAGGGTCTTCTCCAAGTCATATTACTCCCCAGAATCAGAAGAAATAAATAGGAAAATTATTTTATTTTGTTTTATTTTTTATTTTATTTATTTATGTTTTTTTTTTGATTGTTTGAAATATTGTTTTATCACAATTAAGAAACTATAATGCATTAAAATCTGGGTCTTGTCTGTTCATATTACTCCCCAAAATCTCCCCAAAGAAATAAATTTAGTTTAATTTTATTTTATTTGTTTGGTTGACATATTGTTTTATCATTATTAATAAAATTTTACCCCAGAATTATCCTTACTGTAATGCATTAAAATTAGGATCTTGTCCAGGTCTTATTACTTCTCAGAAGTATTAGGAAAAATAAGAACATTTGCCCCTAAATTCTCCTTATTGTAATGCATTAAAAGCTCATTACAATTACAACATTAAACATTAAGAAAGAAACAATAAATAAATAAATAAATAAATGGTTAATCATATATATATATATATATATATATATATATATGTATGTGTGTGTGTATATGTGTGTATTTTTATTTTTTTGCAACTGTTGTGTCTCTTAAAAGGATAAAAATGGGGAAAAAGGGTGTGTAAAATGTGTATTTTAAGGGTCTTAAAACACTTGCAAAGTTTCATTCTCTTACTAAAAACTACATTTTTTATGTATGGGTCAAATGGACATGAATTTAGTTTTAAGCTACATTTTAGTAGATTTTGCAGTGTTTTTTTCTGCAATATTTTCATGTTGATATAGTCAATTTCATGTGTTTATTAATGTTCGAAGTGGTTAATGATGCTGGTGTTGTGTCATCTTTGTCTCATTTTATTCATAAAAAAAGCTCATCAACAGATGTTTTTAAATCATAGCTTTCTTTAACAAAATTAACACTATTAAAAAGCACCAGGTTGATTGTCAGTTTTCTACTTAGAAAACATAAGACGCATGAAGTCAGATAATCAGATTAAAAGCGTATTAGTAAAAGTAGACAAGAGTAAACGGAAAACCTTTATACAGATGTATGTAAACAAATTCTATGCAAAATATCCTGAACGGGCAAATACTTAAAGGATGTTTCCTGTCTCTGTGTTTTCTGCAGGATCCATCAGTGACGCAAGTAACGCGGACTGCCCCACCTGGCCTGGAGGAGTATAACCCGTTCACAGACACAAAGCCGGTGAGACGCCCAGGATGGAGACAAACTGACTCTTATATGAAATGCTGTAAATGTACAAAATTAACTAGAATATAGGTTTTCTGAGGACAGTAGTAATTAGAACGGCTCGAAAATACCATCCGCCAACACACTCTGAGAAAGTGAGAGCGAAGCTGGCCGTCTGTGTTTAGAAAGGCTTTTTACATACCAGTATTATGTTAGTATCACTGAAATGATTTTATAGTTTTTATTAAAATTTTAAAGTAGTTTTTATTTTAAAACGTATTTTCCACTTTAAAGTTTTAGCAGTTTTGTGGTGCTTTTGATATTATTATTTTAAAAAAAAATTCTATTTAATTTATATGGCTATTTTTTTAGTTTTAGTTATTTTAGTTCAAGTTAAACTAAAAATGAAGAATTTCCCATTTTTCTGAATAATATAGGTAATTTTCTTTATATATGTATTATTGTTTATTATTAGTGTTGCTATTGCTACTACTACTACTAATAGTTTTTATATTATTTATTTTTTATATTTATTTAAAGGATTTTAATTATTTCTTTATTTTTTGTTAATTATATAATATGGATTATAATAATAATTTAAAATTTGTATTCATATGTATTATGTCATTGTTTTGTTATTTATTATTTAATAATAATAATAATAATAATAATTTATTATTATTAGCATTATTATTATTTCCCATGCGATAATTTTAAATATTTTTTTCCTGAATAATTTAAATTATTATTTATATTTATGTATGTATTATTATTAGTGTTGCTGTTAATAATAATAATAAAAATAATAACAACAACAACAATAATAATAATATAATACGTATGTTTTATTGTTATAATATGTATTATGTCTGATAACCAATATGCAGAACTGAAATAATTGTTTTAACCATTAGAAATAACCATTAGAAAGGTCTGGAATAAATATTTTTTTAAAATGTTATCTTATTTTATTTTATTTCTGAGAATATTGCATTATGCAACAATAAAGATTTCATAAATTCATAAACTTCATAAATTATATATATATATATATATATATAATTGTATTTTTATTTTCAGAAATATATTTATATTATATTAAAATATTAATATAAATATTTTTATCAGTTTTAATTAATTTAATTTTAATTAATTAATGAAAATAAATGTAATTTTTTTTAAATGAAAATATCTTTTTTTGTTGTTGTTTTTTTTTTGCATGCAGTCAAACAGTGAAATTGTGGCTGGTGTCATTAATCACGCTGATAATAGAAGGTCAATTGGAGAACATTGCATTGTGGGATACAGTATTCCATGTGGTGTGCTCTGTTTTATACTGCACATTTTGCCAAATGTTGTAGGTCATCCAGAATTGTGTATATGGTGCAATGTATACATTCAGATTTTGTATGGGTAGGATGTTTTTTTTTTTTTCTGAACAAGGCAAGGAAACAAACAGCATACATACAGTACCAACAAATAAAATCATTCACAGTGTGGTATAACTAGTGAAGCTGTACCAGCGTAGGGCTCGCTGCCCAGAACAGCCCACACTTACTGCACAAACCCGTCAGATTGCCAGTCAGTTGATTGAAAGCCTTTATATTACATTTTCTTCCCTTTCCTTAATTGTGCACATTAATTGCTGCATTTCTGAATGATCCACAACATTCAAAACACTGTCGGACACATTTGGTCAGTCTGGAGTAGTGAATGCGGAGAAAAGGTGTTATGTTGTTAATGCTTTGTTATTGAGGTGAAATCATGTGGTGTTTTGCTCAAAGGGGTCTTACGTTTTATTTTGTGTTATTATAGGTTCCGCCAGGCTCCGCCCCTAAATCAGTCCCACCCACAACCAACACACAGCCGGCCATCATGAAACCCACCGAAGAACCGCCAGCTTACACTCAACCTCAGCAGACGCCGGTACGTGCACCTCACTTTATTCTCCATTTAATACAATGAAAATGAAAGTATAGCAGCCAAAAAAAGTAGAAACAGTGGTGATTGTAAAAATCAAGATCATCTTTTTGACATGGATTTAATGTTCCTAATGTCCCGTTTTGATATTGATATTGGTTTGGGCGCATGATTTGGGGACTTTTTTTTTTTTTTTTTGAGGACAAATTGCAATTGTGATTTAAAATATTTATTTAAATATTAAAATATTTATTTATCTGTTTATTTATTTATTTATTTATTTATTTATTTATTTATTTTTATTTTTTTGTGTTATTAAAAGCTCCAGGTTTGATCAGTACTTTTTTGGTTGTATATCAACACGACTGTAATAATAATAATAATAATAACAACAATAATAGTATTGTTAATAGTAATAATAGTAATAACAGGAAAAAATATAAATATAATATTATAACTATTATTCAGTTATATTATTGTTATTATTACTTTTGTTGTTGTTGTTGTTGTTGTTCTTCTTCTTCTTCTTATTATTAAATACTATTATTGAACATTTAAATTTAATAATAATAATAATAACAGTAGTAATATAATTATTATTATTATTATTATTAATTAATAATATATTTATTTTTTAATTATTATTTTAATTGTTTTCGTATTATTAAAAGCTCCTTTTTTGGTTATATATCAACATGACTTATTAAAATATTATTATTAATAGTAATAATATTTATAACAGGAAATAATAAATATAATACATTTTATACATTTTATAATAATTATTATTAATAATAATAACTTATTTAAAAATATTATTATTAATAATAATATTAATATTTAGTTGTGTGTTTATTTTTTAATTGTTATTTCAGTTGTTTTTGTATTATTAAAAAGCTCCACATTTGGTCAAGAGTTTTGTGATTAAATATAAACATGACTGTAATAATAATGGTATTACTATTATTACTAATGATATTAATAACAGGAAATAATATAAATATAATATTACACATTTTATTTAATTATATTAATAATAACATTATTAATAATAATAAATACTTTTATTATAACATTCAATTTTATAATTATTCATTTAATAATAATATTACTGATGATGATAATGATAATAATAATAATAACAATAATAATAATTATTATTTATTGTTTACTGTTATTATTATTATTTACATTAATAAAGTGTTACATTTGTTACTGAATAAAAATATTAAATAAAATAAGAAATAATACTCTTGTTAAATTTTACTATAAAATAAAAAAAAAAAATTGTTCAAGAAAAATAATAATGTAATAGTCTATTTCATAGTACAACTGTAAAATTACAATACTAATATTTATGCCATTTTAAAACATCAAACCGGCAAACCTTAATTTTGGCAAAAATTTTGCTGACAACCCTTAAATCTTCTCTTTTGTTAACAACAGCCAGTTTTTATTACAAGCTGATGAGCTGCAGGTGTAAATGAACACAGTGCCATGTTTCACGCTGAAACACGCAGCACAGATTTATTCAATTAAATCACAGCCTTTGCAATTTGGTTTTATTCTAATTAATCATGCAGCCCTAGTTGTGGTGATGGTGGAGGCCTCTATTGTAACTCTAGTCCACTAAATGTGTTTCCTGTTCATTTATACACACTAAGAGACGAGTCTGAATTATGTTATGTGTTAATCGACTGCATGAAGTTCTTTAGAAGGACTTACTGAAACCCTAAACTGCCATTTGTGTCCGTGTGAAGCACAATCCCTGATGCAAACGTTGCTGTCAAGGGTGTTCGGCATGGAAAATCCTTCTTGATTTCACATAAATATCCTCAGTAGGACAACAGAAGCTTCCAGCAGGCAAAAGCTGCGAGCCGGTCTGCTCACGAGTGGGTTATACTGTATAATTCAGCACGCCTGAGGGACAGGGACGCCTCACTCCAGACATATGGACACACAGGCACACTTTGGGCGTGTGTCAGATGACTCACTCGCTCGGGCTCCACGCGTGACGTCAGACGCTTTGAGTTAGGACACAACAAGGTGATCCAGATCTTCAGGAGGAGGCCGGAGGCAGGCGGATCAGAAGCTGCTGTTGTTCAGCTCAGGGTCTGTCGCTGTAGTTTTTAGTTTGTAGGAGTTGAGCCTCAGGGTGACAACAGAAGGCTTGTTAAAGGACTTGTTGCCCACTGGCTTTATTAAGCTGTGTGTGTCACATGATGCTGCCTTCAGGGAAAGCTGGGGATTTCTGAGCCCTTAAAATGACCCAGAAACAAGGGCAGAATGCGTCAACAGATTGGCTTAGATAAGAGCGATTCTTGAAATCATAATCTGTCATAACTGGGACGCCGCTGTAATGAGTGCAGGATGTGTCGCCGCTACGAGGTCCGGTGCGGTTACGACTTTAGTTTTGGTCGAAACTTCTTTTCGGCAGTATTCATTCATATTGTTCACTTTAAAAATGGTTTACTACTAAAAAAAAAGCACAATTTTCAAACTCAACCCTGTGCATTTGCTAAACATTAGTGCAAATAAACTTTGAAATTGCATTTATAGTAATAATAATAATAATGTATAATAATATTATTACAATTTTAATTTATTGATAATAATACAATAGTAATAATAATCATATTTTTATTATTATTATTTATTTATGTATTAATTCTTTGATTATTATTTTAATTGTTTTTGTATTATTAAAAAGCTCCAGGTTTGGTCAAGGGTTTTTTGGTTATGTATCAACATGACTGTAATAAAAATAGTATTATTATTAATAGTAATTATATTAATAACAGGAGATAATATAAAATGTAATATTATAAATTGTATTCAATTATATTATTATAATTAATAAATATAATAATAATAATAATAATAATAATAATAATAAATATTATACAGTTAAATGTATTATTATTTATAATATTAATATGTATTGTTTTGGTCGAGTTTTGTGTTTAAATATAAACACAACTGTAATGATAATGGTATTATTTTTAATACTAATAATGTTAATAACAGGAAATAACATAAATATAGTATTATATATTTTATTCAATTATATTATTATTGTTGTTAATATTAATACTAATAATATTAAGAACAGGAAATAATATAAATATAATATGATACATTTTATTCAATTATATTATTATTAAAAATAATAATAATAATAATAATAATAATTATTATTATTATTATTATTAGTAATAATAATAATAATAATAATATTTATTCGTTTATTTTGTCATTGTTTTTGTATTATTAAAAAGCTTGGTCAAGAGTTTTGTGATAAAATATAAACACGGCTTTAATAATAATAGTATTATTATTACTAATAATATTAATAACAGGAAATAATATAAATATATAATATAAATACATTTTATTCAATAATGTTATTAATAATAACAATAACAATAACAAAAAGCACAGTTATTATTAAATTAAGTTTAATAATTATTTAATAATAATAGTACTGATGATTATTTTATTATTATTATTATTATTATTATTTTACTGTTTTTAATTCAATTTACATTAATGAAGTATTACATTTATATTACTGAATAAAAATATTAAATGCAATATTTACATCAAGAACCACAATGGTAACAATTCTTGTTTTAAACTTTGTGTTATCCTTGACAAACTGTTGAAATGTCTTTTCAGAAGTATTAATTTGTACTGTTCACTTTAAACATTGCTTACTAATAAAAAAAAATCAGGATTTTCAAACTCAGCCATGTGCATTTGCTACATATTAGAGTGCAAACAAACTTTTGAAATTGCGTTTATTGTTACAAAAGTTTCTATTTCATATAAATGCCGTTCTTTTGAACTTTTTGTTCATCAAGGAATTCTTTAAAAAATGTATCAGAAAATACCCAGCATGGTTACATGCTTAAATGTTACATGTCACATGGTTACATGTTACAAGTTTTAGAACTTTTCAAAAATCGTCTTCTGATACAAAAGTGCTTAAAAACTTTTCACACTCGTGTGTGTTTGCTAAACAGTATAGGGTGCAAACAATGAACTCTCACAACCCACACAGTATTTACACTACAACCAGTTCAGTTTATGGAAGTAAAAGCTTGGAAAGGTCTCTGTTGCTTTAGTATACATATTCATAACCAGTCAAAAGTCAAGTTAATCTTACTAGCGGTTTCATTCCTTGTCTGACTCTAAAGTAATCCTTAAAGGTGAGCGTCGGTTCAAAATACTTTTATATTGTTATGTTTATTATATTTGGTAATATGATTTACTGTTTTTCTAATATGATGTAGTAGTGTGTTATTGCATTGACAAGGTATGCACTAAATACCTGTATGTAATATTAAATTAATTAATTTTCTATTCATATTTTTATTAAATATTTGTACAGAAAATATAAAAACAATGGCATGAAGCTTGTAAGTATTGCACAACTAAGTTAACATTACACTTTCAAGTAATAATTGCATTTTGAATGAAGTAATACAAAACAATGAGTGGTTTTCTCTTGGTTGATCAGTCAGTTATTTTGTATTTTTTATTTATTATATTAAATTCTGTGTGAATATAGTAAATAATATATTTTTTTTTTTATTCATCAAATAAAACTAGTGTCATGTAGTGTATTATTGTACTGACCAGATATGCACCAAATACCTTTTTATAATATTAAATCAATTTTCTATTCATATTTTATTAAATATTTATATAGAAAATATAAAAACAATGACATGACGTTTTTAAGTATCGCACAACTAGGTAAACATTGCACTTTAAAGTAATAATTGCATTTTCAAAGAAGTAATAAAAAAATCAGTTAATCAATTAATTGTTTTGTCTTTTTAAATGAGAACAGTAAATAATATTATTTTTTATTTATTAATCAAACAAAACTAGTGTAATTTAAATATATATATATATATATATATATTACATTATGCTAAATTTGCATGCGCATATATATATATATATATATATATATATATATATATATATATATATATATATATATATATATATATATAATTTCTTTAATTGAATATACATTTTTTACTTATTCTAATTTTATATGTGCATTTTTAATTATATGTATATTTTTAATTTTAAGTATTTTTATAGTTAAAGTAATTTATTAAAGTCATTTATTTGTAGATAAAAATGTAATTATTTAAAAATAATAGTATATATTAAAATGATTATTTCTCTTAATTTAGTATTGACTTTGTAATAACACCATCTAGTACATGCATGTGCATTTGTACACTTAAGTACACAACTGTTAAAAAAAGTTTGAGGATTTGTTTTTAAAGAAATTAAAACTTTATGCATTAAAATGATCAAAACTGACATTAAAAACATTTATAATGTTCAAATAAATTTCAAATAAATGCTGTTCTTTTGAACTGTCTATTCATCAAAGAATCCTGAACAATAAAAATGTATCACTGTTGTATCACAAAAATATATTTAAAAAAAAAGTTTCAGGAAATCAGCATATTAGAATGATTTCTGAAAGATCATGTGACACTGAAGGCTTGATTCAGGCTGCTGAAAATTCAGCTTTGATCACAAGAATAAATTACATATTACAATATATTCACATAGAAAACAGTAATTTAAAATTTTAATAATATTTTACAATTTTAGTGTTTTTACTGTCTTTTTAATAAAATAAATGCAGCCTTGGTGAGCATTCTTTTGAATGGTAGTGTAGTGTTGAATGGTAGTCCTGCCATAATCAGCTATGATGAAGGTAGGCATATTCAAATTTACAGTGTATAACGACTCGCCAGATAAGATATGCCGTTAATAAACCAGACAAGACTTGCATTGTCAGTCAGACAGTGATCGGCCCTCACGGGCCTGAGTTTCAGATGTGTCTGTGATTGGTTCTG